>NC_069000.1:12078403-12081909 GCF_001194135.2 Octopus bimaculoides
ATATATATATAGTTTTAACAAAAAACTATATAAATTAATAAAGGACTGAACCAGTGCGTGTATTTATTACCGGCATAATGCCTCTCCCAAGGTTTAATTGTATATATATATATATATATATATTTATATATATATATATATATAGGTTTGTATACGTATATTATATTGTGCTTATATGTGGGAAATCTATGCGGATGTGTCTGGTGACTTGTGTTGAGTTGTTACATTTGACATTATAGTGTTTGTTGTCTGTCTTTCGGGTGAAGGACAATACAATATGCCCGGTTAATATAGAAGGAGTTGCTCCAATCAATTATACGCCATCACGTGAGAAGAAATAATGGCATTCTGTCAAGTGAAAAGAAAATATTATTTGTACGAGTATCATAACTAGTTATCGGCGAAATTATCTCATGTTTCAGGCAGTTATGAACGATAAGAGAACGTATAGTGATGCCGTAGATAAGAGAGGTGCCTAATCAACTATTACATAAACACTATTAGACAAAATACACTTATTGATTTCATACCACACCTACTCTGCATGCTTCGCAATGCAGAGGTGAAATGGAAAGTAAGTTTGCCATGACGTTAATGCTCTTATTAATGGAATCGTATCAGTAGAGTGCATGAAGTCAACTAACTATATGCAACAAGAAATCGAAACCGTATCACACTGATTTCCCCCTCAATTTGCGTTTGTGTTAATTATACAGCAATCTGATATGTTATAAAATGGGACTTCATGCGTTCAGTTTCATTCATTATTATTACGATAGATATAAAGGTGACGAACTGGCACAATCGTTAGATCTGTCAGACAAATTGCTTGGCATTATTTCTTCCGGTTCTACGTTCTGATTTCAAATGCTGTTGAAGTCGAATTTGCCTTTCATCCTTTCGGGGTCGATGAAATAAGTACCAGTCGAGCAATGGGAGTCGATGTAATCGACTAGACCCTCCACGCCAGATTTCAGGCCTTGTGCCCTATAGTGTAAAGGATTATCTATCTATCTATAAAGTTTCTGGTTTTGGTAAAAGAAAATGCTGGCGGATCAGTTAATTATCATTTTATTCAAGATACACACACTTATTGCAGCGGTCCTTCAGTTTTTCTAAGCACTGTAAAAGAACTTGGAAGATTGAGCCTCCAGCCAGGCCTTTCGTGACACCCTTAAAGCTAGCGATATTTCTTCCAGCATTTCGCTCAGAGTTCCAGCAAAGCTAACCTCGACTTTAGTCCCCTCAGGGTCGAGTACTGAGACCGATGTAATCGACTAGACCCCTCACCTCAAATTTCCGTCCTTGTGCCTATGGAACAAAGGACCATTACGATAGATACAAAATTGGTGAGCAGACACAATCGTTGGCAGGATTTCTTCCGAAACTTTACATCCTGAGTTCAACTTCTGCTAAGGCCAAATTGGCCTTCAGTCCCCTCAGATTCAATAAAATAAGTATCAGTCAACCATATAGACATATCTGCTTAAATATTTGACGAAAAATATCAATTGAAAATATTTATAATTGCTAAGGTTTTGAGAAAACGCTTTATCAGAGGGAGCTTAATCATAAATAAGTAAATAATCTAACTGAAATTACGTAAATTTCTCAATATAAATCTATAAATATTCCCTTCTATAACCGATTTTATTGCACAATACACACGTTCATATACAAATATTTATATATACTTATATATACACACATACAACTATCATTTATGTATACATATACATACATACATACATACATACCTAGCTAAATTGTTATATATGTATGTATGTATGTATATATATATATATATTATGGGTGTGTGTGTATATACACGTGTACACACATATATACACATACAAATATATATAAATACACACACACATACACATGATTGTGAAGTGAAATTCTTAATCAGTACATTGTTATGCATGCGTCTACCTGAGGGTAATTTGAAGCCATTTCTGTCCTCTTGAAGAGGGAATTCTTTGATTGATGCAGATTTGGGATGTATTTCCAGCATCTCGACTGAGTCCAAGGGATGCTGTCCTGTTAGCAATATAAACAGAACTAACTAACTTCAAACATGAACTTAAAACACACCTCGCCAGACGATGATACGGTTTCAGGATAAACACTACTATCTCACACGTTTGGAGATTGAGTACAGCCGTCAAATATCGATATTCGATCCTAAAGAACCTTCTTGAGTGGTCCTAATTTCCAGAGCCTCATCAAACCCATAATTTTCTCTATGCTTTCTCGGACGGGGATGGAAAGCTCTTACAACACCTCCGTAATATAATATCGTCTGAACAGATTTTGCCTTAGTTTTCATCTCTTTTGTCGTTTTTTTCCTTTTTTTTTTTTTGGTGGAAGGGCCGGATTCTATTGATCAGAATGTATATTTAATCCAAAGAACATAATCACAAGTTCCATATGACACAGTTGATGATGCACAGCTCAATGCGTTGAGGCGGTGACATCTACAAATATTCTTAAATAATAACCGCATGTGATCCCAGTTGTTCAAACACGTCTATCATGAAACTGCAATTTTATTTTAACCTCGAACCAAGATTGATTGTTCGGCATTTGATATACCACTAGGTTCTCACTGTCATCTACTTGTTCGAAAGTGTGGTGATTACGCAAGTAATCTACGGAAGTTTGGCTGCGCACGAAAGAGCAAAGACAATTTCGTTGATTGCTTGGGCTTCGAAAATGACCAGTTATGTAATTTATTTTAAACGACATTCAACACAATGACTATGGACATTTTTGAGAAACCCTTGCTCTTGCAATGACATGAAGGATAAATAAATACTTGTTCGAGATTAGTTCTACAGTTGCGTTGCGAAGATTCGGGAGAAGCAACGGAACCGTTCTCTAAGCACACGTTCAATACAGCAACATTATTGACTTATAGACCTATATAGACCCTTTGTTGTCGTATATTTGGGATTATACTCTTTGTAAAAAAAAAAAAGCCACACCATCCCACTTCGCAACATGGGGATGAAGGAGCCGCTGTCGTATGCTCGCTTGCAACTGTTGAGAGCAAAGCACCGTTGTGGAATCGAACCAGCAGGTAACGTGACTGCGAAGCGAACTACTTAACCACAAGGCATGTAAATGTCCAATTTTGAAAACGAAACACAATACATCGGTATGCAGGGTATATAATGATTTCACATCAGCTGAATATATCTCATTTGAAAGTTCGCTTATCAGTGTTTGTTATCATATGATGTATTTAGCTTTCGCGCACACAATAACCGCTAAGGTATTCTTGCTTTATTAATATTCCAACTTATTTAATCATAATTCCATATTACTTCAAATAGTGAGATTTATGAATAAATCTAAGCGTACATATACATGAGTACACAGACACAAGGACAGCAATACGCTCGCACACAGACACAGACATCGCGCATATGTATGTACGCATGTATGTACACACAAATTTATATATAATATATATATATATATATATAAATTTATGTCTC
>NC_069000.1:12082286-12082909 GCF_001194135.2 Octopus bimaculoides
TATATATAAGTATGTATATATCCGTATAGATATATGTGTGGGTATATATATATATGTGTGTGCGTGTGTGTGTGTGTGTGTGTATGTATGTATGTATGTATGTATGTATGTATGTATGTAGCGCTATGCACCTGTCTGTATCCACTTTCACATAGACACATAGACACACACACACATATATATATCTCACTGGCCATATGACGTTAAGTTTCAACCAGCTAATTACATCCCAAGAGCAGATATGTAGCGGGTGTTATGGGAATTGCAGACAAATAGGCTCAGTGTCTACTCAATTATAGCTGATGACACTTGGTACATTACCAACATGGGGTAGTGTCTCATCTGGTGAGGCTTCGTGGGTTGCACCTTTATATAAACATGCAAAGAACTTTATGTTTAGCGTGGCTTTTTCTTCATCAAATGTTGGTTACTGGTGGTAATATCCCAAACACACACACACACAGAAACAAACGCACATACATATACATATACACATACATACACACATACACACATAGACATTCATTTATGTCGGTTTATATATCTCTATCTATCTATCTATCTATCTATCTATCTATCTATCTATCTATCTATCTATCTATCTATCTGTCTATCTATCTATA
>NC_069000.1:12083580-12084318 GCF_001194135.2 Octopus bimaculoides
ATATATATATATATATATATATAAACTGAAATATATTATAATGTAATCTGTATGTATGTATGTATGTATGTGGGTAAGTGTATATGTGTGTGTTTTTATATCATATTATCTCGTATGAAATTGCATTATAGATCATATCTATTACAAAATAATATATTATATTAGATTATATTATACATTTCATTATTATATTATTTAATGATATAATCTATCATATACATAATATATTTCGTAGATTGGTTGCGTAAATTTAGACCCTGTCAATACTCGAAGTTTTCTATTTTATTTTTGTAGAGGCAGAATGTTGCGATAAAATTCGAAGACTTTCTTACTTCTAGAAGACTTCTAGAAGACTTTCTTACTTCTAGAATCAATGAATGAACTCCTGCAGCGTCGTTTGACATGCTGGATATCGTAGCTAAACCTTTCTCAATTCATATCTTACAGTGTTAAACAATGAGGGACAAATGTACTGTTCTAGTTCAAAAGTTTCATTATCAGTAAAGCATTTGGATATTTAGGGAGGAAAGTTTAAGAGATGGCTTTGTATTTTTCCAGTATCATCATAATTTTAAACTATAGATCAGTGGTTCTCAACCACTTTTTGCCTATAAACCCCTTTAGTTTCCATTTTCACTTAGTAGTGGTGGCGGAGGAGAAAACAGAAGCACAGTGACACACACACACACACACACACACACACACACACACACACACACACACACACACACACACACA
>NC_069000.1:12084558-12086369 GCF_001194135.2 Octopus bimaculoides
AAAAAAAAAAAAAAAACATCCTTTGCCAGGCGGTCAAAAGCGTATAAAAATATAAAATATTACAAATGTTATAAATACTGTAAGTCTATAAAATAAAGTTTATAAATGAGTTTGGTTCAGAAGAAGGTGGGTTTTGGGGCTTCCTCAAAATTTTCTTCAACCAAATTCTCTCACAAGGCATTGGTCCTCCAAGGGCTAAAGTAGAAGTTTATAGCTCAATGTGACACGTATTGGGACTGAACCCGAAACGACGTTGTTGCAAAATGAGTTTCTCAGCCATGGCTACATAACAAAATGGAAAAATATGGAAACAGTAATAGCAATGAATAAATATCCCAAACGCAGGTTCGTCTTTTCTGGCAGGTGTATGACGATTACTAAAATTCGTTTCGCAATTTCTTCAGGAATTTATTGAATAGGCAGGACTTTTAGAAGATTCCAAAGAATGCTTTACGCTATTAAGCCTAGCTTCCTGTGTCCTGAGTTCAAACTCCATCGAATTCAATTTCATCTTTCAGCTATTCGAAGTTGATAAATAAAATACTAGTCCCGTTCTAGTTCTTTGCTTTCCTAATTCAAATTGCGTGAGGATCAATTTATTACCTTTCAGCCATTCAGAGACAATAAATAAAGTACCAATCCGCCTACCCAGACACACACACACACTTTCTCTCTCTCTGGTGTAATTCAAAGATCCAACCGTGTCACACATGTTTCATTAATTCTGCTTGAGAAGTCACTTAAGGTTATATACATTTGTGGAATACTCAGCCGCATTTTTAACGATATGGAATTCATATGGTTAAATCACCGAATGCTCAGGGTCGAACATTCATCATTACGTTTAATAACGTGAAATTATGATTGCTTCCCTACCACATGGTTCCGGTTTCAGTTCCACTGCGTGGCACCTTGCACAAGTGTCTTCTGCTATAGCCTCGGGCCGACCAAGGCCTTGTGAGTGGATTTGGTAGAGGGAAACTGAAAGAAGCCGGTCCTGTACATATATGTGTGTGTGTGTGTGTGTGTGTGTGTGTGTGTGTATTTGTCCCTCCCGTCACCGCTCGACGTCTGTGATTCTGTCCCCCGTAACTTCGACAGAATAAATACTAAGCTTTAAAAAATAAGTCCTGGGGTCAATTCGTTCGACTAAAACCTTTCAGGGCAGCACTTCAACATGGCTGCCGTTAAATGACTGCAACAAGTGAAAGAATAAAGAAACTACAAGAATATATATTATGTATGCATGTATGAGTGCATGTAATATTGTATTGATAATGAACCTGGTGTCATGAAGCGTTGACTGACGAATGGATTAAGGACCATTATTCCAAATTATACATCAAGCGGTTATTTAGTACAATCGTTAGCGTGTCGGACTACGTTCTGAGTTGAGATTCCACCGAAGTCAACGTTGTGTCTCATTCTTTCAAGGTCGGTAAAATAAGCACCAGTTGAGCAGTGCGGTCAGGTAATTGAATTATCTGTCCCTTCACTCAGAAATTTCATTCCTTGGGTTTATAGTAGAGAGAATTATTCTTAATTATACAGAATGAACCAAAAAAGAAAATGTTTTAAAAAATACTCAATAAAAATATTAAACATAGAAATACACGCACATACATATGTGTCTGTGTGTGTGTGTGTGTGTGTGTGTGTGTGTGTGTGTGAGAGAGAGAGAGAGAGAGAGAGAGAGAATAAGGAATCGTTTTCTTTTTCAAGCATGTTATATTATAAGCGTTCCTATCCTGTATATAGTTAGACAGACAATACATAGGTAAACAGACTTAAAGATATATGTATATATATAT
>NC_069000.1:12087674-12089676 GCF_001194135.2 Octopus bimaculoides
ACACACACACACACACACACACACACACACACACACACACACACACACACACACACATATATATATATATGTATGTATGTATGTGCGTGAGTGAATACACACACAAACGTATATATATATATACATACATACATTTGTAATAACATGCATATATCTGAACTTCAAAGAAATCTAAAATATGTTCCTATAAAAAGAAGAAAGAAACCCTTGCTTTTTGGTTATTATCTATCATAACCTGAGCAATGAATTTAACTTCTTTCAGCTTTCCATGATCTCCATACAAAAAAAAAAAAAAAAAAAATTAAGTAATAAATACAGAAGAAGATTTACTCTACTAAGTCCACCCCACATTATCAACATCTTAGTCCTTATCATCACATCATCACCATCATCTTTTCATTTGTTTTGAATAAGTTTCTACTCAAAGTTCTGCATTACGTTTTGTACGTAATGAAATTTTGATTGTAAAGTTCGTTTATTTAGCATTGTTGTTGGCGTTTATTTTATTGTAATTTCGGTCTTCTGTAAGGTTACAAACTGGAGAAATCGTTAGCACATCGGTGAAGATGCTTAACAGAATTTCTTTCGCATCCTTACGTTGTGAATTCCTATTCCACCAAGGTTGACTTTGCGTTTCATCCTTTCGGGATCGATAAAATAAGTACCAGTTAAGTACTGGGGACGATGCAATCGATATACCCCTCCATCAAAATGTCTGGCCTTATGCCAAAATTTGAGAGAGCAATTATTGTGTCCTCTCTTTTGCATTTCGTATGAACAAAGTGAGTTGTGCTGTTTTGTGTCTTCTAGTTTTACGTTCCAAATTCAAATTCCATTGAAGTCGGCTTTGCCTTTCATCCTTTGAAGATCGATAAAATAAGTACCATTTGAGTTCTAGGATTAATGTAATCGATTTATCCTTCTGCTAAAGTGCCTGGCCTTGTACCAAAAATTTGAAAGAGTAATTCTAGTGTTTTATCTTTTGCATTTGGCATGTTCAAAGTCAGTTGTGATGTTTTGTTGAGTGGTGATTAAATTTCCTATATCTTATGTGAATGTTCTTACGTGTTTTATCGTTCAGTTCGCAGCTCACTGTGTACAGTATGAGGCATGCGAGTTATGTCTTACAGTTGGTGTTATAGTTTCAAGTCTCTAATTTTGAAAGACTATTTTTATATTTTTGATTGGACGTTGATCGGGCAGAGTATGTTAGTGCGTGTTGTGTGATATCTGTTTAGTTGGGATTCATTGGGGGTATATATATAAGCTGTATGTTCTGCCTTACATTGTTTTGTAGCGTTTGTGTACAAGTATGTGCTATGTGAGTTGAGAAAGTATTACTGGATGGTAATTGTATAAGCTGTGTTGCAAGCAGACAGTATGAGCCCTAATAAATGCTATTTGAATGGAACTATCTTGCATAGGACACGGGCTGTAAACTAACAGGTCAATTTTGGGATAATAGCTATGTAATAGAGTTCTAATCGTATAACATCCGTGTGTCCTTTTAGACGTTGTAAATATAACCCTTCTTTGTTAGATTTTTGATAGTGTATTCTAAATAAATTGTAGTCCATCTTTCCCCCATCTAGTCTTGGAATATTTTTAGCGCATCGTCGAAACTTTCATACCAATAGCTTGTTACTGGGGCATTTAAAGTATGCTTCCTTATTACGTAACTGTTTTACAATTAGCTCTGTTTTAAGTATTAATCTAATACTTCTATAATATCTTTTTACATTCGTGTGTGTTGTACTCTGCTTAGTTTATTAATTCCTAAGTATTTGTATGTCTGGTCTAATTTTCTGGTCTTGCTTTCTTCATCTAGCATGATATTTTTGATCTTAATTAATTTTCCTCGTTTCATGTTTGCCTTGATGTGTTTTCTAACCCGATTCTCGTAACATTTCCATTATCAAATCACTGTGTGTTGTCGGCAGTATTGCTTTCGGTTATATATATATATATATATATATATATATATATATATATATATATATAT
>NC_069000.1:12089902-12091535 GCF_001194135.2 Octopus bimaculoides
ATATATATATATATATATATATATATATATATATATATATATAATACATCAAGTACAGGACATCACCAACGAGTGAAAAGTACGTAAGCACACGACAGATAAGTACAGGACAAAATACCAGAAAATATACAATAAGAGCAGGACATCGCCAATGATTAAAAAATACGTAACCGCATAATGAGAGTCAAGTACGGGACAAAATATCAAAAGAAGTCTAACCTCTCTTCAGTTCTCGGATGTTAATTACTTCGTATTTCGAGCTTTCAACGACAAGATAGGAGACCTTCATAAAACAGCATCATCCCTAAAATTTTAAAGTATAAAATTTCTGGAGAGTTAGAACTTCGAAGGAACAAACAACGTTGGAGTGGACGAACAGAGTAAACAATCGACGAAGACAAACATTAAGGACCGTTAAGGCAAGAAGCGTTGCAAAGTCACGTTGTAAAGTCACGTCTGCGTTTTGTTGATGCGTAATTAAGATTGATAACCGAATGAATCTTTACGACACATGATCTGCACATGAAGAAAGGGGGTGAGCTGGCAGAGACTACGAACCCGTGGTCTGCAGGAAGGGACACAACAGGCGTTCTGACTGTGTCCGCACGTCGAAATTATTCATACGCACATCTATGAACAGGGCCTTGGGCTTAATTCAGACAACAATTTGAAGCTTCTGGAAAGTGTGTTCAATATACGTCTGAAAGAGAGAGTGGTTCTTTGGCTGAGAGTATATATTAAAAAGGGAGGAATAAAAGCTATTTGCATATATTTTACGAAGACCAGTGAGCATTTTCATACAACACCGAAAGAGAAGCTAGAGGGGCTTTGGCCGATGGATGCGATTGGATGTGCACCCCTCCATCGATCAGAGAAGTGCATATGCGTTCGTGTGATACACAATTGCCCGCAAGTCGCTGCCGTAATATTCGTACAACACACATACGAAGATCATGGTCAGTAATATAGCTGATTTTGACCCTCCTCTAATCGTGTGTGGTGAACAATATCTGATCAGGAGAACTCTACATAGATATACATTTAGCCATATATCACAAATACTCCACGTTTTTGCGGTTTACCCAAAACCGAATCCGATTAACCTTCTACCAAAATTCACAAGAGTCAGGACTCAGATGCACGAGGCAAAATTAATTATATCCTGGCTACAGTTCGCAGACAAGCGAGGGCGAAAAGGAACACGCAGTGGACGTTGAGCCAAGTCGGGGTACTTCTCGGTCTTTATTAAGTAATAATTTCTCACCCCTTGGTGGGTGGTAACTTTCCCTTTAATTAAATCTGATTAGATGTTAATCTGTTTTTCATAATGTATTTGTCTCCACAACACTCTTTTATTGCATCTGTTTTATAACCCTTCTGTCTACGTTTTCTGACCCAATAAATACCTTATTATTGCTGCTCTTATCATCATCATCATCATTATTATTATTATTATTATTATTATTATTATTATTATTATTACATTACTGATTACGTATGTATATATGTTTACACAAACGCACATGCTCACACACAAACACACACACACATACGCCTTTGGATGTACATTCATGCATATATACATATGTACATTTATCTATCTATCTATCTATCTATCTATCTATCTATATAT
>NC_069000.1:12092208-12093172 GCF_001194135.2 Octopus bimaculoides
TATATATATATATATACATGTATGTATGTATATGTGTGTACATATATACACATATATATGTTATTGTTAATAATAGTAATAATAATAATAATGATGATGATAATAATAATAATAATAATAATAATAATAATAATAATAATAATTATAATAATAATAATAATAACAATAATAATAATAATCACAACTACAACTACAATAATAATAATGCGTATATATGTGTGTTTTCTAGGCTAATTACCAATTATGAAGTAATGTCAACAGACGGTGTCGTAGGGTCATCATATTTGATAAATTGTAAACATTACTTCTGTCAGGGTCAGATATACTAACAGATTTCGGCTGAAACCGTTCAAGAGGGAGAGAGAGAGAGAGAGAGAGAGAGAGAGAGAGAGAGAGATAGGAGGAGGAGAGAAGGGAGAAAGAGAGGTAGAGAGACAGACGGAGAAAGAGAAAGATAGATTAATAATATAACCACACCTACATCAGACCTTACCTTCGTCTGCCTGACTGTCTCTTTTCCCCTCTCTCCGTCTGCCCTCTCTCACTCTCTCTCACACACACACTCTAACTTACACACATGGGCACATCTACTCTATCTCTCTCTCACACACAGACACACATACTCTCTCCCTCTCTCTCTTTCTCTCTCTCTTTAAACTTTCACTCTTTCGTAATCAATTCCCATAACTTTATTTCATCATGTTTTTTATTTTTCTTGAATTTATTAGTGAATATCTTCCCAGCTTCCTTCTGTTTATCTTTCAAATTTCTCATCATCAACATCATCATCATCATCATCATCTTTTATTTATTTATCATATTTTATTTTATTTCGTATTTTATATTTTATTTGTTTCTGTCATTGGACTGGCCAGGCTGGGGCACCGCTTTCAAACATTTCGTCGAACAAATCAACACTAGTACTTATTTAAAAAAAAGTCCAGTACATATTCTATCTTCATCT
>NC_069000.1:12093182-12097284 GCF_001194135.2 Octopus bimaculoides
TGGGGATGGTCATATTGCCAGTTTAGCCAATAAAAACACGCGCACTGTATATTTGGTGTTAATTTGCTTCAGCTTTATATTACATTACATTACATTAATCCTATTTCGGCCAGAGTTCTTTCGTCACACTTCTGTGACCTCATCAGTGGTCCTTTGCTTTCTTCTTCTTTCCTATTTGTGTGTCTTTCCTTTATTGGCTAAACTGGCAACATGACCATCCCCAAATACAACAATATCTGTTTCAACACACGATTTCGCATCAAGAATCTTGCAAAACGAATATGTAAACGTATATATATATGGGAGAATTTACGAAAAAATACAACAGACGAAGACAGGTGGTGTAAACAACAAATGGTTGTATTAGTTTAACGCTCGGGAATAAAGACAGTCTTTGACGTTTCGAGCCTACGCTCTTCAACTGAAAGGAACACAGAAAGAAATAAGGAGAGAAACAAGGAGAAAAAAATATAAATGTAGTGGTCAGCGATTTATCATGGCGAATACACATATGTTTATATAAATGTATATATATCTGTGTATATATATATATATATATATATATATATATTTATATACACACACGCACGTACATACAGGTTTTCTTACAGTTTTCCTCTACCACATTTGCTCCCAAAGCATTATTCGGTCTCGGGCCATAGCAGAAGACACTCGTCCAAGGTGACGCGCAGTGATGCTGAACCCAGAACACTTTGGTTGCAAGGGGCACTTCTTTGTTAACCACCCAGCCACTTCCGTTTCGTTTTATTTCATTCAACTTTCTTTTCTCGCCCTTCCTTGTTTGCTTTCTTTCTTTCTTTCTTTCTTTTTTTTTTACTTATTCCCATTTTCTTTCTTTCATTCTTTCTTTCTGTTCTTCTTTACGGCTGTCTTTCCCACATTTTTTCTTCCCCTCATTTTTTCTTCCTTTTTTCTTTAACACATTTTCCTTATTAATCTATGAACCCCCCTCTCTCGTTCTCTCTCTCTCTCGTCTTCATTTTTGTCTTTTTCATTCACTCTTTTTCTTCTCCGTATATCGCCACTCTCTCTCTCAAACTATCTCCCTGTCTCACCACTATATATATATCTCTCTCTCTCACCATATGCAACTAAATTAGAAAATATGTTTATCTAAGAATATAAATTTACGCAAAATTTAAAAGTACCCGGATGTAAATATAGTTCATATATATGTGAATGTGGGAACGTAACATGTGTGTGTGTGTGTGAGGGTGAATGCACATGTATGTAAACACGTGGGAGTGTGTATGAGTGTAACTGCCATCAAAAATGTGTGTGTATGTGTTCAAATGAGTGTATGTGTGTGCATGTGTGCATGTGTGAATGTGAATGAGTGTGTATGAGAGCGAATGTGAAAATATGTGAATACGAGTGTATTTGTGAGTCAGTTATATGTGTGTGTGTGTGTGTGTGTGTGTTTGTGTGTGAATGAAATTTTGTAATTGTGTGAGGGTGAACGTGAGCGTGTGTGTGTGTATGTGTGTGTCTATGTGTATGTGTTTATATGTACGTGTGTTATTTCTTTACTACCCACAAGGGGCTACACGCAGAGGGGACAAACAAGGACAGACAAACAGATTAAGACGATTATATCGACCCCAGTGCGTAACTGGTACTTGTTTAATCGACCCCGAAAGGATGAAAGACAAAGTCGACCTCGGCGGAATTTGAACTCAGAATTTGAACTCAGACGGCGGAATTTGAACACGGAATTTGTACGTGTGTGTGTGTGTGTGTGTGTGTGTGTGTGTGTGTGGGTGACTGTGTTTGAACTGCGTGTGCGAAAATATCATTATAGTGCAGGAAGTAACATCCCGAAATTATAACACAAAGCCAGTTTCAAATTTTAGTTTCGAATTTCGGAATTTATATCACTCCTAGGTGTAGTTTCTGGCCACGATTTAAAATATTGAGAAGGAGAAACAACTAAGATCACAATGACGAAAACAGCTGATAACATCACTAATATGATGAGCATTAAAATGAAATGTTCTGAGTTCGATTCTGTACCACAATCACTCATTATTATATGTGCATAATTTGGGTGTCCGCAAACAAACAAACAAAACGTACTTGCACAACATACAAAAACATTCACCCTCGCACACACACATATCATACAAACACTACATACGCATACAAACTCATTACACACAGATACACGAAGATAGCATACACACAAACACACAACAAACCCTCGTGTGCCCAAGCAGAACACAACAAACGCGCCACACAGACACAAACACACATAAGGTACACACAACAAACAACATACCCACACACACACATACGCACACACAAACACACACACACACACACACACGCACACACACACACTGACACACACCAACGTACACACGTACAGCGAACACACACACACACACCCATTTTCTTATTCTCTCTAACTTTTCCATTCTACTTCCGCTTTCACCATTTCGCATTTCGTTTCGTTTCTTCCTAGTGCGCCTACTCCATTTCTCGTTTAAACTCCGTCCACCTCTTCCTCAACCTCTTCGTCGTGGTCGTCTCTTTATAGACTTCCTCCAACTACTCCTCTTTCACTTCTCCCCTTCCGTCACCCACTTTTACAGTTTCCCACTCGACATTCCAAAGTTTGCGTTTCAAAATCTGCCATTTTTCACATCTTACACGTACCTCACCGTGATCTTCGTCCCCCTCTCTTAGAGAACCACTCTCACCTCGAGACATAGGCACCACACACACACACACATACACACACACACACACACATATACACCCCCGCACACACATGATTAACACAGACACACACGACAAATAAATATACACAGAATGCAATCAAAATACACACACGATATCGAAAGACAACATACACACATACAACAATCAAACACACACACACGTATGCACAGACGCACGCACGCGTTCACATTCCAACACATATATACACGCTACACTCTCATATTTTGATACACAGCTCTCCTGTTCTATATGCATGTACAAATACACATATACTATTTCTAAACTCCTTCTTATACATTCAATCTCACATATATACAACCCACACACATATACACACAAACACATATATACTCACTGTAGAGGGACGAGCGCACACATGTATGCTCACACATGGTCATGTCGTACAATCCACACAGAGTATTCGAATACTGGTCCGTGAAAAGCTAGAGGGCTGCCCCATTCTCGACCGTAGAAGATGATAAACGATAGCTCTCTCCTCCTCTAACCAATATTAATATCCCAACGCTTGTGACAAACAGGGGCGTAGTGTGCTCGGAGAAAGTTGAAAACTAGCAAGAAAAAAGGAGGTAGAAGACCCAGCACAGTAGAAGAAGAAAGACAAAAACCAGGTGAAAGACATGTAAAATACAAAAAATGGACGATATGACACAGTCGTTTGAAAAATTTATCGATCCTTCAAGTACGTAATAACGCAAACTGATTCAAGATAAGATAGTAAGACGTTGAACTGGCAGAATCGTTACCTCACTGGGCAAAATGCTGTCTGACATTTGTTGCAAGGCATTAAATTCTGAATTCAAATGCTTCCGAAGTCATCTTTACCTTTCATTCTTTCGATAAATTTCTCGATAAAATAAGCGCCGTGTTCGACTTGGCCACCCCTACCCAAATTAATGGTCATTTACCAAAAATTTGATACCCTTATTATACAAATTTCTATACAGGTGGTACTTAAACAGACAAAATGATTTTATTACCAAAACTTTTGATCTGGTACTGACCGACTACGACAGAATAAGTGCATCGACCAATTTCCACTTGTTATGTTTTTTACCTGACTAATTGAGAAAAATATGTCAGTTTAGCACCGTTTAGTCATTTTATTTTTAGGATATGGATTAGCATGACGACTCGCCTGCCAAAGTGTCAGCAGATTTTTTTTCTTTTTTTTCTTGGATCTGTTGCTGAATTAGCAACACCACATTTCTGTCTGACACATTAAGCAATATCAGCAGGCATCATTCAACGAATAAGGGTGCGGTCTTATGTCAGGTTAGCAACACTTCCCTAACTGACGCAACAGACAAGCAAGCATCTGCTGCTGGAAGGGAAACAG
>NC_069000.1:12097786-12098658 GCF_001194135.2 Octopus bimaculoides
ATATATATATATATATATACATACTCACACACGCACACGCACACATATATATACATACATGCATATTTATATAAAGGCGTATATATGCATGTTTATATATGTGTGTGTATGTGTGCATGTGACTATTATATGCGTGTGTATATGATATATGATTATATGTGTAATATTGGTGTCATATTTTGGCACCTGGCCAGTAATTTCGGGGAGGCGGAAAGTCGATTACATATTCTCCAGTGTTCAACTGGTACTTATTTGATCGACCCCGAAAGGATGAAAGGCAAGTCATCCTGGCCAAGATTTGAACTCAGAACGTAAAGACGGACGAAATGTCGCTAAGCATTTTGCCAGGGACGCTAACGTTTCTGCTAGCTCACATCCTTAACTATATGTTTGATTTGTCAATTATTATTATCAATAATTTGTCAATTATTATTATCAATAATTTGTCAATTATTATTATCAATAATTTGTCAATTATTATTATCAATAAAATTCACCCAGATAAGCACACACGTGTACACGCAAACTAACGTATGCGCACGCGCAGACATACAGATAGAAATACACGCTCGCTCAACGCACACACCACGCTCGTGTACATAAGAGCTTTTTGTGCATACGTATTTTCGAGCTTTCGGACATGCCTACTGTATTTGTGTGTGTACATGTATGTTCATTTGTGCCTATGTATATGCATATGTGTGCTCGTGATTGTGTGTAAGACCATGCAATCATTCATTTTGAAATCATATTTCTTCATATCTTCCATGGTGGGGCTCCAACATGACCGCAGCCACATGGCTGAAAATAATAAAAGAATACCTCTCAGTGCTTTCTATTTCTCCATATATATATATATATATATATATATA
>NC_069000.1:12099334-12100116 GCF_001194135.2 Octopus bimaculoides
ATATAACTCAAATAGATACACACCCTAATATATTGTAATGTTCTATTTCGTTGCCCAGACAATGTTTAGGTTTATTATTCGACCGCAAATTTCGTGTTGGTTATTTTAGTTAGACTCCGTTCATTGCCATTTTTTTGTTTGTTTTCATTTATTAACAGGGTGATCTCTTATCGTATTGGTTACATTTCTCATAATTACTGATCTTCATAACGTGACTTTAATGATGATGATGATGTTGATATAATGGGGGTCGTATGAATGATGACGATGATAAACTTTTGCTCCTGTGTTATTTTCGACCTTCTATTTTGCTTTTGCTTTATGGCCTGTTGCTTGTTGTAACCGAACAACTGTTGTAATGATTTGATGCTCGTATATGTACATGTATACATCTACATAAAAGCGCGCACATGCATACGCATACGCATGCGCACATGCATACGCATACGCATACGCATGCGCACAAACATATTTATATAAATAAACATATATACTTAAAAGCATACATATCATGTCTGTAATTATTTATATATACATATATGTATACATGTGCACATATATATGCGTACACAGGAGGTATATGCGCATATATATATATATATATATATATATATATTATTTACTTTACTTGTTTCTGTCATTTGATTGCGGCCATGCTGAAGCATCACTTTTAGTCGAGCAAATCGACCTCAGGACTTATTCTTTGTAAGCCTAGTACTTATTCTATCGGTAACTTTTGCCGAACCCCTAAGTTACGAAGATGTAAACACACTAGCATATAT
>NC_069000.1:12100503-12101205 GCF_001194135.2 Octopus bimaculoides
ATATATATATGATCATTTATGTTATAATCATTTATCTACACATCAATATGTATCTACCTTTTGTGTGTAGTGTGCGTGTGTGTGCATCCATATACACACTCACATATAAACACACACATATATATAAATGTGTGTTTGTGTATGTATGCCTGCATGTATGTATGTATATTCCAGTCTAGCAAACTGTCTAATTACTTGTCTCGTCTTCGTGTGAGTTTTTTTTTACTAAACTTCTAAACACGTGTAAAATATGTATTCATACAAATTTACTCAATGCAATTATTATGCATTCATGTTGTTAATGTAACAAATAGCTAACCACATACAAAACACAAAAAATTGAACGAAACAAAAGAACAAAATCAAATATATAAAAAAGAATACTGAATAGTTGACTGGAAGTAAATGTACTATCGTATCCTCTGAAATGACGATCAAAGCCTCTGGTGAAACCCGGAACGAAAGGCCGGCACCAAAATCCGTATTTGCTGGCAAACTTAGTTATTAGAAATTCGAAATTCGTCACAAGTTGTGGCTGGGCAATAATTGGAATATCTGTTGTATTCATTAATGGATAAAGCTGCTAATTAATTTCTGGTTATCTCAGACATTTCCTCCTGTGTACGAAACGATTGAAGTTACATGCAGTGCAGTAGATTGGCCTATGTGTGCGTGTATATATATATATATATATATATATAT
>NC_069000.1:12102280-12105254 GCF_001194135.2 Octopus bimaculoides
TCTCTCTCTCTCTCTCTCTCTCTCTCTCTCTCTCTCTCTTCTCTTCTCTCTCTCTCTTCTCTTCTCTCTCTCCCCCTTTCTCTTTGTCTCCACCTACACATTGTTTTATGTATTTAGTCGTTTTTCTTTTCTGTTTTCAGCTTCTGGACTTTGGCCAAGTTGGAGCACCATCCTTACAGTCATTGACCATAATAGTTTTGATGTTTTCTTTATGTTATCGATCTTGGAGAAAGACGAAAGGATAACACCAGGTGTAAGGGACATGCAAGTAATAGAATTATATGAAAACTTTTATATTCCCGTGGCAGCTTAGGTTAGTGTCCTCCACTACAGCCTCGGGACAACCAAATTCTTTTGAGTAGAAACTTAAAGAAACTCATCGTATATGTGTATATATGTGTATGTGTGCGTGTGTCTGTATTTGTCCCCTCCCCCACTATCGTTTGGTAACCGATGCTGGTGTGTTTAAGTCCCAGTAAATTAGCAGTTCGGCAAAAGTAATCGATAAAATAAGAACTAGGTTCACAAAGAATAAGTCCTGGGGTCGATTTCTTCGATTAAAAATTTAAGGCGGTGCTCCAGCACTGCCGCAGACAAACAACTGAAACAAATAAAAGAATAAACGAATATCGATGATCGATCGATCAATCAATCAATCAATCAATCAATCAAACTATCTATCTATTTATATATCTATCTATTTATCTATCTGTCTGTCTATCTGTCTGTCTGTCTATCTATCTATCTATCTATCTATCTATCTATCTATCTATCTATCTATCTATATATATATATATATATATATATATAGGTACATATAAATATATATATATAAAGGAGGCCACTAGGTGGACTGCCAATGTGCTAGAAGAAGATCACATGTAATGTGTCTACTAAGACCGGATAATTCTCAAAGGGAATTTAGCGAAGAAGCAAAAACGTAAAACGGGCAAGACTAGTGAAAATTACATAAAAAATACAATTATCTGTAAACATGTTTCGAAATCAATAGTTTCTTACCGAAAATATCTGTTTCTCATCAGTACAGACCGTTGAAGAAACTATTGTATACAAAAAAAAAAAAAATGAAACACAAATATCTATAGATGTAGACATACATAAATATATGTAATAAGATCTCTTCTCAAACCAGTATTTCAGTTTCGTCCATTTAAGATGTTTTGAATAAAGAAATCTTAGAAGCAAAACCAACATTAATTAATAAACGATACATTTATAAATTAATTAATAGACCGTACTATAGAACAATACAGTAAAATAATACCTACTTTGGTACAACAGATTCAAAAGACAATAAATAAACAGAAGCCATACATATAGTACAAAAACCAAAGCACTCTAATTGCAGAATGCACTCTAATTACAGAATGCACTCTAATTACAGAATGGATAAATACGTCATTAAACAAATTGATAAAACAAAATAAAGTAACGCATCTAAACATAAAGCACCTGAATTAAAAAAACAAGTTCATCAACATGAAAACAAACTCTCATACACAATATACTTCTAGAGTACAATGTAACAGATAAATACCAAAACATCATGAAAGGTGTAACCTTCATAACTTTAATTGTTAAATCGGATATTTTGTTATTGGTTGATCCTACCTTTACAATAAGAAGTTATTGCCATACATTATACAATATAGGAAATAAAATTAGATATAAATTTATTAGGTGAAGTGCATTGCTCTCTTTCAGCTTTCAGATTTTACCGGTTTTAGTCATTGGGCTGCAGCCCTGCGGGAGCACCGCATTAAATGGTTTAGTAGAACAAATCGATACTAATGCTTATTCTATCGGTCATTTTGGCCGAACTCCAGAGTTACGAGGACATAAACAAAACTTCACCGATTGCCGTGGGTTGGTGAGACACAAATATATAGACACACAGACATAGACATACATACATACACATACACACCTGCATACGCGCGCGCGCACATACACACACACACACATACACATACGCACACACACATGCACACATACACACATGACGGTCTTTCACGTAGTCTCCTGCTGCCAAATTCTTTACATATCTATCTATCTATCTATCTATCTATCTATCTATCTATCTATCTATCTATCTATATATATATATATATATTTATATATATATAGTGGCATACGTACACCTTGGTCTCTTATATGTAAGTTACATTTTTCTAAATCTTGTACGACTCTATTTCTGCCTATCAGCCCTTTCACTCTTATTCGTTCATTCCACTCTTCGTTCTTTTGTTCCTCCTCTCTCACATTTCCTTGACTTCTCTTCTTGCTCACTTTCCCTCCAATTTTCACTTCACTGTGTCCCTGTCATTTTTTTCGCCGCTCCTTAATTCTTTTGTCCCTCTCCCTCTACTTCTCTCTCTTCTCTTCCTACACGTGACCGACGTTCGGCCAAGCCTGATCTTTCTTCTGTTGGCCGGCCGTTGTGCGTGCAACATCGATATTTCTCCCTGTGCCTGTGAAATCTTGTATCCCTGCTGTAAGGCTTTATTTCCACACACGCCAGCTTAATTTAATTCGTCCTTAGTTGAAAGACACCTGTTGTTATGTCTTGTTATTATTTTTTGTATATTTGTGTAACATTGTTCGTTTTCTTTTTCGTCCTTGGTTTTGTATACATTCGCTGCTTTCTTCCAAGGAATCTAATGCTCACAGCTTAGTTTTTCCTTGGGGCTGGCTAGATTGGAGCAATATCGAGAATAACCAGCCGAAATTGCAAAGATAATCTTGATCTCGACTGATGAACGAAAACTCCGAATGACCTGTCCTTGTTTCCTTGTATCGTCTATCTGGATGTTTTGTTGTCCCTTTCTTGTATCACCTAACTGTCTGGATGTTTTGCGTTCTTGTCCCATTTTGTATTATATATATTAATAGTAATAGGATGACCACAAAAGAATGAATGGATCGCCGCCCTAATAATAATAATAATAATAAT
>NC_069000.1:12106385-12108263 GCF_001194135.2 Octopus bimaculoides
TACACGTATATATATTTGTATATATATATCTATATATGTATGCATATTACGGTTACGACAACGAAGATTCCAATTGGCCTTTTGATATACAGGTACTACTCACATTTTGCCAGTCGAGTGCGCTGGAGCATTGTAAAATAAACTGTCTTACCCAAGGACAAACGTGCCGTCAGTTATCGAACTCGCCGCCTCGTGATCGCGAGCCGAATTGCCTAACCATTTAGCCATCTGTCTTCACAGAGTCACGCGCCTTCACACTGATAGATATACATCCGCAGATATATATACATCCATATATACACGTACACTTATCTACTTCTTTATTATTTATCTTAATATCAAATCGGTACAAGATCTCAATGAATCAATTTCTTGTCCAATATATTGCTAATGGCGTGACTAACAAAGCCTCGTATAGATTCGATCAAAAGATTTGGTTATCACAAAGAACTTCGATCAAAGAACATCAACTTCACACCGATGTTTACAAATCCTTTACCAATATATGGCAGTGAATGTTATACAAGTCGAATTTTCACGTAATCATACTCACAAACTCATACATATATACGCATTCATGCATGCAGCACACTAGTCCCATCTATAATTTCTAAGTTCGCTCAGAGACAACGTCAGAATTTTTTCCTTATCAGATAAAATAGTAATTATTTCGAATATATTCATTATCAAACACTACAATTTTTGAAGTTACAGTAAAACAAGCACCTTTGCCTAAAACCAAAATGAAATGAAAGAACGCTCCTGTAACCAAGCAAGCTGCTAAATATAGTCTTTTACTCTTTACCTTTTCTGTGTTATCACATGTGATAAATGAGGCGTATATCCCAGGGGTCAATGCATCATATACGATATACAGTACCGATCTTTTCAACCTCTAGTGTAACACGTAACTGATGAAACGAAAGCTTTATATTACTCAGAACGTATGAAACCAGGGATAACTAAAGGTCTGAAAACAAGCATGGACGTTTTGGAGAAACTTACGAAAATGTTTTGGACTGTCAGATGGATAATTTTGCTTATGTAACACCCAAGCGTCTGAAGACATGGAAAAATACGTTGCATGAAGCAGTTCCAAACACATGCTGTCTCAGAACAGACGGATGGTATGTGTGGATTATCTTTTAGCATGAATTTTGTGTAGCAGGTATAATAGGGTAAAAAAAATTCAAAAGTTTAGTAACGTAGCTTTCAAGCTGTTTTCCGGAACCTTTAAAGAGCGGCCACGTAGAGTTTCCCACAGCGACACGTATTGTGCTTTCGTTGATGTCGGAATTGATGACTTCTAGAAAGTTGTATACGATCAACAAGCGAGTGTCTTTCTTCAAATATCAGTATGCGAAGAACAAAAACAGTATTCAAACAGAAATAAATCAACAAGAACTTATGTTGGACAGGAGTACCATGAGAATAACTAAATGATTATTGTTCGACGAAAGAGGGATACAATAAATTCTTCACTCAACAAAGTAAGAACCGGAATGGAATTCATCGACTAAGTCTTCGAGGCGGTGCTACACCATGGTCTGAAACAAATAAAAAATCAGTGTGTATGTGTGTGTCTATGTGTGTATGTGTATGTCTGTGTGTGTGTGTGTGTGTGTGTGTGTGTGTGTGTGTGTGCGTGTGTGTGTAGGTGTATGTATGGTTGTGTGGCTGTGTGGTAAGAAGCTTGCTTCTCAACTACATGGTCCCGAGTTCAGTCCCACTGCGTGGCATTTTGGGCATGTGTCTTCTACTGTAGTCTCGGGCCGACTAAAACTCTCCAAGACGGTGCTCCAGCAAGACCGCAGTCAGATGACTGAAACAAGCAAAAGAATAACAGAATAGAAGAATACACACACACACACACACACA
>NC_069000.1:12109113-12111397 GCF_001194135.2 Octopus bimaculoides
TGTGTGTATATATGTATTATGTAGACGACGTGTGCCTCTGAATATCTATATGCATGTATGTGTGTGTGCGTGTGTGTGTGTGTGTGTGTGTGTGTGTGTGTGTGTGTGCGCGCGTTAGTAATATGTGTGCAAGTGTATATTGTTACATTCACACATGGAAATATATGTATGTATGTGTATGAGTGTACACACACACACACACACACACACACACACACACACACACACACTCACATATGTGCGTGTGTAAATATATGAGTGTGTG
This sequence comes from Octopus bimaculoides, assembly GCF_001194135.2. NCBI lineage: Eukaryota > Metazoa > Mollusca > Cephalopoda > Octopoda > Octopodidae > Octopus > Octopus bimaculoides. The sequence continues at coordinate 12,109,379 of NC_069000.1, forward strand.
TGTGCGTATGCACTCATACACATAAACACATATATTTTCATGTATGAATGTAACAATATACATTTGCACACATATTACACACACTACTCACGCACATACATACACACACATGCTTACAGATATTCTGAGGCACACATCGTCTACATAATACATATATACACACATGTGCACACACACACACACGCACATATTTACATATATTCTGCGTGTGTATTAGTATTCGCATACATACATATATACATATTATATACATATATACATAGAGATATTTATATAGCATATTTGTATTCTATATATGTGTATATCTATGTATTTTGTGTGCAGGTCTCTCTCTCTCTCTCCCTCTCTCTCTCTCTCTCTCTCTCTCTCTCTCTCTGTATGCGCATGTGTGTGTGTTTGATATTACAAAAGTGAGAAACATAACTCAGTTCATAAGCACTTTTATGCAAATTGGAAGGACCTTTTATGCAAATTGGAAGGACCTTTTATGCAAATTGGAAGGACCTTTTAAGCAAATTGGAAGGACCTTTTAAGCTGTGTCCATATTTGTACTTATAAACAGCGATAAGTTATTTATCTATCTGCGGACATAAGTATTCTTTCTGTATTAAGGGTATCAAAAGATTATAAACTTGTCAGGATGGTCACAAATTTTCTGTCCGCATAGAGATGAAAACCAAATATATAACCATCTAGCTTTATAACTGTTTAATATCTGTTTATCTGATGAAGATTATCCATTCAGATACAATTCATATTATCCAATAACGATTACTTGCGAAATATTTATGTTGTGTCGACGCCCCCAGGCGAAGAAGTAGGATCTCCCAAGACATATAAATAGTCTGGCCGTGGTAGGTGTGTTGAGTAGCAGTCGAGTAGCAGTTGTGTACCGGTTGAGTAGAGATCATCACATAATTTTCATTTCATGCACATTGTTAATATTTCATGTGGCTTCCCTTAACTTGAATAATGACTTTAATGTACCTGGGAAGAGATGCGCACAAATCCTTCAATATCTTCACAGGTATATGATGCCATTCTCTGTGGCTGAGCTCCCATAACTCTTCAAGATTGCATGAATTCTTCTGACGAGTTCTCTTTAGTTCTGTCTGCATTTTGCTCGATGATATCTAAGTAGGGCTCTGAGCTTGTCAATCTTTCAATACGGTAGCACCTTCATCAGCGATCGGTGTCATGGGGCTCCGTCATGCTGAAAAATGTCACCTTTATCCAAGACGGGTATCAAATTGTCCTTCAGGAACTGGATGTATTTGGCACTATTCAAGTTACCGTCAATTTTAACCAACTTCCTTGAACCATCATTTTTTATGTATCCCCAAAGCATCAGACTCTTACCCCCAAACTTCACTGTTTTTGTCGTGTAACGCGAGTCATTTCGCTTTCTAATAACCGAAAATTTGTCAGAAGGCCTCTAGGAAAACATATTGCTCTACCTCCTGTATTCGAGTACTATTCTTTTCCCACTTTGTTTCACATCTATGTGCTTACTCTGGTATATATATATAAATGCATGTGTGTGTGTGCATAAGTATGCGTATATGTGTACTAGCGTGTGCGTGTGTATGTGTGTGTGTGTGTGGTACACACACATTCTTTAACAGACAGAGAGGTAGACACAGAAATAAACATACACACACGCATACATCTATTACTCCAAGAATGTTTGTATCTATGCATGTATGCATGCAAATATACCTTTGCGCGCGCGGATGTTTCTGCATCTGTTGGTGTGTTTGTGAGCACGCGCGTGCGTATTTGAGTGTCTGAGGGTGTGTGGAGACATGAAAGACGAGTCAAGAATTAGAGGTGTCTATAAATATCTTAAGCTTTATAAATATCAATGCGAACAATACGGAATTGTTCGTCACAAAACCTGCTGTTTGTTTTCATTAGGTGTGTCTCTAACCGTTTACTAAATGTCTTCTTTCTGTCTTAGAAATATGTGAATAGGTGTACGTGTATGTGCACATACATATATATATATATATATATATA
>NC_069000.1:12113447-12114879 GCF_001194135.2 Octopus bimaculoides
TATATATAGATAGATAGATAGATAGATAGATAGATAGATAGATAGATAGATAGAGATATTTAAACGGTAGCCATTGATAACGGTCTGTTAGTTTTATTACCTCGTGTGGCTGCGTCGATGGCTTCCGGTGCTTCAAGAAACTGTCTTACAGAGGACATAAATCTCGTGACACTCCGAGAATTTGTGGTGCAATTATGTAGTTTTTTCACATTAAATGGGATGCCTGTTTGGGCCCCTTATTACTTTGTCACCCTTTCACCACTAGTCTATCACCTCTTTTTAAGTAGCTTTCATCTCCGCCTCTATTTCCCCCCCACCTCTTTCTTTTAAATATTTTTGTCTATCACCGACTCCACGCTCATGCGCATTAAATGGTCTTATCACGACCATCTGCTCTTCTTCCTCCCATTCTATAACTATTTACCATTTTTCTTTACGTCTTAAACGTTCTCCGCCACCTTATTTTCCCACCTTCTCTTCTCTTAAAACCTACCCCTAATATCTTCAGATATACACTCGGTCGTGTGCACAGAAGTTATCTATGAATGTTTGAACTTAGTAGCCTCAATTGATTTGATCTTCCGTTCCAGAGTTCAAACGGTAGTAGAGGCTCAGAAGCAAGTCTAGTGGATTATTGCTTTATTTATTAGTTTTTGCCAGGGAGCATTTAGTTTAGATACTCGACGCATCCCATTTGCAATGTCTTCGTATTCTCAGAAGGGAAAAGAAAATGTTTTCTATTTAAGAGACTTAACTACTGATGGGGAAATATTCAGAGCAAACTTAGTAATTTGAGTATTTGTTACATATGACTTGAAAGATTCAGTCTTCACTAATGCCCACTACCAATAATAATAATAATAATAATAATAATAATAATAATGATAAATTGGCAAAATGTGGAACCTGAAGACTAAAACAATACCTGTTGTCATTGGTGCACTAGGAATGATAGCAAAAGGGATTTGATTCCTACATAGCTCAGATACGAAAAAATCCAAAAATGGCAAAAGTTCAAAAAATACTCCTCATCGGAACTGACCATATCGTACGTAAAATACTATCTATGTAACATCACATTTTAAAACATTTTAAAACACACATTTGTGTGTGTGTGTGTGTGTGTGTGTGTGTGCGTGTGTGCGCGTGTGTGTGTGCGCGTGTGCGCGCGTGTGTGTAAATATATACGCACATATATATCATAGTGAGAGAGAAAGGTGGGAGTGAAAGACAGTCTGATAGATAGATAGACAGATAGATAGATAGATAGATAGATAGGTATGTAGATAGATAGATAGATATTAAAGAAAGTGTGCCTATGTACGTATCGAACTTACACACATGGCGAACACGAAAGAGGAGGAGCTAGACTTCTACACACATAGACACAGAAACAAACGTACACACATCAATATATATATATATATATATA
>NC_069000.1:12115736-12116979 GCF_001194135.2 Octopus bimaculoides
TATAGGCACACGCGCGAAGAAATACAGAAAGAGACAAGAGATTAATAGGGCTTGATTGATGTGTTCCTCGAATTTGTGTATACGTATATACGTATAGACACATGCACACACACACACACACACACACACACACATACACACACACACACACATCCAATCTTCCACTTACATTTACCGACACCTAACCATAACTACGGTGGTATTATTTAGCCCACACGCATATCATTTTAAATTCTCAAATGAAAACTATAAATAAATAAATAAATAAATAAATAAATAAATAAATATCCGAAACTGCAATGTATATGTAATTTGTAATTTGTCAGAGAGATAAATATGTACTAATAATATAAATAAATAGCTTTAGTTTTTATTTTGTTTTAGTTTTATTTTGTTTAGTATAATTTAGTTTTCTTTCTGTTTCCTTACAATATGAGGGATGCGACTCTATGGTAATTTTCAAGGGAGGCAACTACTGTGACTGATGAGATATCCTCTGATTGAAACCTGATTCGAATGCTTGTAGCCGAGAGAAGTAACGTAAGTGACACGTGTTCATGTTAAACTAGATCGATGGACTGCCGCCGCTGCTGCTGCTGCTGCTGCTGCTGCTACTACTACTACTACTACAAATACTACTACTACCTCTTTAGCCTGCTCTCATCTAACAGATACATTTGACTTAGGATCACAAAGCATTCCACTCTTAGCTATTTCGCATTTTCTTTACTTTTCTCTTTAACGAGTCGCCACATGTTAATTTTCTGACGCTCTTACAATTCTACCATGCTTTAAGACTGGAACGCTTTTTATTATTAGTCTTGGGTTAAACAACAGACCTGGGGTTAAACAACTACAACAACAACAACAACAACAACACTTCTATTAGGAGACGCCATTAAACTTTCTCATTCTCAGACTGTTGTTCAGTGATTTGTTAGGTCTGTTTGTATGTACGTATTATACGTGCGCGCGCGTACGTATATGTGGTTGGGTTAATTGTGAGGAGAAGTACACAAAGACATTGGAAACCCACTTGGCTACCATCACCACCCTCTCCTCTCTCTCTCTTACTCTCTCTCTCTTACTCTCTCTCTCTTACTCTCTCTCTCTCTTACTCTCTCTCTCTTACTCTCTCTCTCTTACTCTCTATCTCTCTCTGTTACTCTCTCTCTCTCTTTCTCTCTCTCTCTTTCTCTCTCTCTCTCTCTCTCTCTCTCTCTCTCTCTCTCTCTCTCTCTCT
>NC_069000.1:12117277-12118422 GCF_001194135.2 Octopus bimaculoides
ATGTCTTAGAAAGAACTTTTTCTTCACCCATTCCCTTCCGGTCATTCCAAAATGTAACCACATGTGACCACATCGTTGGCGATTTTCTTTCCTCCGTCTTCCCTTCTATTGGACTTTCCTCTGTTTCCGAAGATGAGCGTCTGCTCGAAACGTAAAACCACCTTTCTTTCCTTCCCTGAGCGTCTGCTAATACTTTACATGTACCACGTCTTCGCGTTGTTGTTGTTTTTTTGTGTTTGTGTTTGGATATATATATATATATATATATATAAATTGCTTATGTTTAAACCTTCCATATACAGTAAATAACTTAGCTGATCGGCAAGTAGACGTACGATTTAATACGTACCAGACTAAAATATGTACGAAATTTAATATGGCCGACTAGAAGATATACCTGCATTTCAGTTAGATGCAATTAGTAAAAGAATACACTACATTCAAACACACGCACACACACATACACAATGCCTGTACATACTTAGATGGAAAGATAACACTGAAGAACAATGACGCGATGTGATAAGCCGAATTACTGTTGTAATGTTGGATCTTCCTCTGATGAGTGAAACGCCTTCAGCGTCGCCATGTTTTTCATGTAAAGCATTGTACAATTCCATATATTCTTCTCTTCCCTCGTATTCAACTAATTATTTAATGACAAAGGCTTATTATTGTCGTATGCAGTTCATCAATTGATCATTTCACGGATGTTTTAATTACGTCTTCTCGTGGCAGTCAGTCTTTTTGTGTAACTAGAACTGCTTTGCCCAATCGGTCCTTCCATCTTTAAGACGGTAGAGTGCATGATTTGAATGATGGAGGCGATTATTTCTAGCAGGTCGTTTGACCAAATAAAGATAGCCCAGCCGGTGGTTCGACATAATTATACCACTTGCGTCTTAGCAGAAACAGAAACTTGTCTGAATTTGGTAACATAAAATAGTTCACTTCTCCATTTGTCACCTTTGTTAGTTTTCTATTTCGTATCTTACAAGCTCTATAAAATAAGTTCCTTCGCTTCCCTACGAAATCATCTGATCTCCTTCTGGCTATCAACATTCAGCATCGATTGTCATGCGATGTTGGGGGGGGGGGACAAACACAGACACACAAACACACATACATACATACATACATACATA
>NC_069000.1:12120695-12123226 GCF_001194135.2 Octopus bimaculoides
GAAGTGCAATGCAATGCAGAGACGATTAAACCAATTCCATCAGGCATTTCTGATGGTTGCATACACATGCTATCTATCAGTTTCCATACAAGCAACGCCACCACCGCCACCACCACCGCCACCTCCGTTCCTACGAACACCTTATTAACAACCCACAGATCTTTCTTCATCTAACCATCTGTTCTTGAAAAAAACTTTATAGCGAATCCAGATTACGACACGGAGTTCTGTGATGTTGCTACCAATAGTAGTAGTAGTAGTAGTAGTAGTGGTAGTGGTGGTGGTGGTAGTGGTGGTGTTAGTTGTGGTACTAGTAACTAGTAACAGTAGCAACGTAGTAGTAGTAGTAGTAGTAGTAGTAGTAGTGGTGATGGTGGTGATGATGGTAGTGGTAGTGGTTCTGATGGCGTTGGTGTTGTTGATGACGGTCGTGGAGGTGGACGTAGTAGTAGTAGTAGTAGTGGTGGTGGAGGTATGGGTGGTGGGGTGGCGGTGGGGGTGGGGGTTTCGGTGGAGGTGGTAGAAATGGTAGTGATGGTGTGATGCTGGAGGTGCTGATGGCGGTGGTGGAGGTGGATGTAGTAGTGGTGGAGGTAGTGCTGGTGGTACTAGTGGTAGAATTAGTAATGGTGGTAGTGGCGGTGGTAGTAGTAGTAGTGTTAGTTGTAGTACTAGTAACTAGTAGCAGTAACATTGTAGTAGTAGTAGTAGTAGTAGTAGTAGTAGCAGCTGCAACAGCATTAGTAGCAATAGTAATAATAGTAGTAGAAGTGGTAGTGGTGGTGGTGGTGATGGTGTTGGTGTTGTTGATGACGGTGGCGGACGTTTTAGTAGTAGTAGTAGTAGTAGTGGTGGTAATGGTGGTGGTTGTGCTATTTGTGGTGATGGTGAAGGTGTTGGAGGTGCTGATGGCAGTGGTGGAGGTGGATGTAGTAGTGGTGGTGGTAGTAATAGTAATAGTAGTAATGGTGGTGGTAGTAGTATTAGTAATAATAGTAATTGTGGTGGTAGTAGTAATAGTAGTAACGGTGGTGGTGGTGGTGGTGGTGGTGGTGGTGATGGGTATAGTGCGGAGTAGGGCAGTAGACCTTCTGTTCTGGCAGGGGGTGGGGGAATATTGTGGGAGTGGTGGTATCAGAGAAGGCTAGAAGTGACGATGGTTGCTCCGGTGAGAAGGGGAGGAGGAAGTGTTATCGCAGAAGTTTATATATCTGTAATCAATTATGATTTCAAGTAGCGTGTCTATGTGCCTGCATGAATACATACATACATACATACATACATACATACATACATACATACATACATACATACATGCATGCATACATACATACATACAACTCTTCGAAAGGCCGGTGTTAAAACGGGGGTAGCTGATGAAGGAAAATGTTCTCTATGTCGCTTGTGTGTTTTCTGTACTCTGGTTATTATTATTTTCTTGTCTACGTTTTGTTTGCAATTTCCTGTACCCAGATATGCACCTATATATACAGGTAGACGACCGTTGACTGAACACTATTCAATTTTTTTTCTCCGTGTTTTTCTCCTTGTCTCCGTATTCTTTCTGTTGAAGAGCGTAGCTCGAAACGTCAAAGACTTTCCGTATTCCCGAGCGTCATACTAATATATACTTTTGTTATTTACACCACCTGTCCTCGTCTGTTGTTATTATTTGTATATTCTCCCTGCACGTACCTGTACGTATATATGCATATACTCATTTATTATTTGTTTTACATACATACATACATACACACATACATGCATGCATACATACATACATACATATACACATATATTCTTTTATTCTTTCATTTGTTTCGGTCATTTGACTGCGGCCATGCTGGAGCACTGCGTTTGCAGTCGAGCAAATCGACCCCAGGACTTATTCTTTGTAAGTCTAGTACTTATTCGATTGGTTGTCTTTTGCCGAACCGCTAAGTTACAGGGACGTAAACACACCAGCATCGGTTGTCAAGCGATGGTGAGGGGACAAACACAGACACACAAATATTTGTATATACCCATATAAATATAAATATAAAGACGGCGAGCTTGCAGAATCGTTAGCACACCGGGCGAAATGCTCAGCGGTATTTCGTCTGTCTTTATGTTCTGAGTTCAAATTCCACCGAGGTCGACTTTGCCTTTTATCCTTTCGGGGTCGATTAAATAAGTACCAGTTACGCACTGGAGTCGATGTAATCGACTTAATCCCTTTGTTTGTCTCATCTGTGTTTAGCGCCCTCCTGTGTGCAATAAAGAAATATATATATATGTATGTGTGTGTGTGTGTATCTCTTAATCCTTTTCGCGCCTGGTAGAGTATAGGGCCTCAACAGTTATTTCCCACTTTTTGCAATCATTGGCGTGTTTCTTGGCTGGTTCCTATGTCAGGCCGGTGGTTCTGAGCTCGTCCAAAATGCTCCGCTTCCATGTCTGCTTCGGGCGTCCTCTCTTCCTTATCGTGCCACATTTGAGGGTTCTTTCCGCAGTGTGTCCGATCCATCTCCATTTCCTGTGTATATATA
>NC_069000.1:12123362-12124420 GCF_001194135.2 Octopus bimaculoides
TGTGTGTGTGTGTGTGTGTGTGTGTTTGTGTGTGTGTGTGTGTGTACATATAAACACTCCCACAATATTAGTTGGTACTCTAGCGACAAGTATACATACACACACATAAATTGCTCAATAAATATGCATGTACATATATACATAAATATATATGTACACAAAAGTATATATATATACATATACATATACATACACATACATACATACATACATACATACATACTTATATGTATACATGCATGCATACATCCACCCAACCATACATACATACATACATACATACATACATACATACATAGAAACATACACATCAGTTGGTATTCTAGTTACATGCAGGTTTTTTATTCCTGCCCCATATCGTTTGACTTGTATTACATTCATGCTGCGTACGTGCATTGGTGTCAGGTACTGGAACACATGTGTTTGCGCCTGAAGCGTAGTTAAATTCCTATTAAGATCGGAATCAATAACCATATGTGGAGCAATGAGCGATTGACATAGTTTATACGGTTCTGTGCACATAAGTTTTTACTTTGCTGGAGTTTGGCTTTTATGGCATTGGTGAGAATGATTTACGGTGTATGTTAGATGATGTATAGACATCTGACAGATTTATGCCTTATGCAGTTGCCCCAGAATGGACGTAAACCAATCTGTGAACCAGGGAAAAAGTATGTAAGTATTCACTTGCATTCTCCCACGCACAGTGAGGGCGCGTGGTTAGGGTGTTGGACTCACCATCGTAAGATTGTGGTTTTGAATCCTGGATCGGGCGACAAGTTGTCTTCTTGAGCAAAACACTTCATTTCACATTGTTACAGTCCATTCAGCTGGGAAAATTGAGAAACTCTATCTGTTAAGACGAAGAGAGTTTCAGTTGGGAAAATTGAGAAACTCTGTCTGTTAAGACGAAGAGAGTTTCAGCTGAGAAAATTGAGTAACTCTGTCTGTTAAGACGAAGAGAGTTTCAGCTGAGAAAATTGAGTAACTCTGTCTGTTAAGACGAAGAGAGTTTCAGCTGAGAAAATTGAGTAACTCTGTCTGTTAAGACGAAGAGA
>NC_069000.1:12126284-12127107 GCF_001194135.2 Octopus bimaculoides
TGTTAAGACGAAGAGAGTTTCAGCTGAGAAAATTGAGTAACTCTGTCTGTTAAGACGAAGAGAGTTTCAGCTGAGAAAATTGAGTAACTCTGTCTGTTAAGACGAAGAGAGTTTCAGCTGAGAAAATTGAGTAACTCTGTCTGTTAAGACGAAGAGAGTTTCAGCTGATCTCATAAACTTGCCCGTTAAATTAATGTGCAGGTGGCTGAGCACTCATTAGAAACGTGTGCCTTTAACGTAATTCTCACGGAAATTCTGCATAATACAGAATGTGACGAAACTGGCCCTTTGAGATATTGGTACTGCTCACGTTTGCCAAGCTTAGCGGACTTCAGCAACGTGAAATAAAGTGTCTTGCACGCCACTGGGAACCGAAATTATGATCGTAAGATCGTGAGCCGAATGCTTTAACCACTAAGCCACGCGCATTCACTAATGTTGCTGATAAGATGTGAGTGTATGTGCGAGTATGCATTTGGACAAAAGTTTGTATGTGTATACATTTAGCTGTATGCACATAGAGACAAAAATATTTTTGTTTAACTATGGTCTCTACCTTTCCAAAGTAAGTCTAACTGTTTGACGACAAAAAGCACACACTTGTAAGTTTATTATACATTACTATTTATTCAAACGCTTATAAATATATACATGCAATAAGTGCGTATGGTACATACATACATACATACATACATACATACATACAGATACATTTCTTTTATTAGCCACACAGGGCTCAACGAAGATGGGACAAATACAATGTAGAGCTTTTCTTTTTGGGAGGGGGAAGGAAGGAAAAAAAAAAAAAAAAAAAAAAAAAAAA
>NC_069000.1:12131354-12133587 GCF_001194135.2 Octopus bimaculoides
GAACAAGAAGCATGAACTGTCAGCTGTCCATTTTTGCACCGAGTGGTCATCCGAGCAAGTAGGAAGACAAGAAATTGACCGACAGATAATGTGAGAGGGAAGAGAGAAACAGAAAGAACGATAGAGAATAACTAAGAGAAAGAGAAAAAGAGAGAAGAGGAGAGAGAGAGAGAGAGAGAGAGAGAGAAAGAGAGAGAGAGAGAGAGAAAATGAGAGCGGCACATCTGGTCAGTTGTCCTTTAGCACCAAGTGGTCATCCTATCAAAACGTACTAAACTGGCCAGTGAAATGGAGAAGTGACAACAAAACTATATAAAAAAGGCCATTTAAGTTAAGTGAAGTGAGATTGTTTGGGGTTGTGGCTGTGGCTGTGTGGTCGCTGTTTTGGTTTGCTGTAGCTTTTTCTAGGTTTTTAAAGTAGTTGAAGCCCCACGATGTTTTAAATACGATTTGCTTTAAGAGCTTCTTGTTGTCATGGTTGTTTTTCTTTTTATCTTCTTCCTACTCCTCATCTTCTTCTTGTTCATCATCACCTTCTTCATTATCTTCTTCATCATCATCATCATCATCATCATCTTCTTCATCTTCTTCTTCTTCTTCTTCTTCTTCTTCTTCTTCTTTCTTCTTCTTTCTTCTTCTTCTTCTTCTTCTTCTTCTTCTTTTCCTTCTTCTTCTCCTCCTCTTTCTCCTCATCGTCGTCGTCGTCATCATCATCCTCACCACCACTACCACCACCACCACCATCATCATCACTATCATCATTTCTGTTTCTATAAAGTACTTCAAAAACTGACATGCAGTGTATGGTTGGAGTGCAGTGGTATGGGCGGGTGACAGCTCATGGATCTGATGGAACCGGAATGAAAATATTTAAACATAACAATAATAATAATAATAATAATAATAATAATAATAATAATAATAATAATAATAATAAATATGGTTTCCCTAAAAAGAAACCGGTCCTCTCCAGTTTCAGCCAAATATTACAAGTATCATCGTCATCACTGTTATTTTACAAATATCAACTTGGTTGTGATGCTATTTTTACAAGTGTGCCATCGCCATTACAATTAATACTAGTAAAATTTACTTTTAGGCGGCAAAGTGGCCAAGTCGTTAGAGCATCGGATAGAATGTCTCGTATTGCTTATTCCGACTTTCTGCGCTCTGAGTTCGAATCCTGCGGAATTCTGTTTCGTCTTTCATTCATCTAAAAAATGCATGTATTCTTTAATCTGACGGCATTGTCACACACACAAATTAATAAATGTTTGTGCTTACATACTGGAAGAAAGTTCATGAAGTTGAGCGCATACAATTTATAAGAAGCTGAATTGTACCTCTGAGTTACGCTTCCGATTGTTCAAACCATCGTTGAAGGTAACTAGAGATTAATAAGTCCAAATTTGACTTTGCCTTCATCCTTTTGCGGTCGGTGAAATAAGCACCAGTTAAGCAGTGGGGTCGATGTAATCGACTCCCCCAATTCCCTCGAAATTGCTGGCCTTGTGCCAAAATTTGAAACCAATGTTATTGAAAGGCGGCGAGCTGGTAGAAACGTTAGCACGCCGGGCAAATTGCTTAGCAGCTTTTCGTCCGTCCTACTACTACTGCTGCTGCTGTTGCTGCTGATTCTGCTGCTGCTTCTGCTGCTCTGTAGAGACCCTTGTTTATTCACGATATTGGCAAACCACCTGCTTAGCATCGATACGCTGTGTGAAAAGAAAAAAAAAAAAAAGGATTTCGGTTTCGCCAGTGGAAGGGTTTTGTAAACCTTAGCTGCCACCGTCTTTTGTTTACGCAGCACAGGATATCAGTTTCGTGTAAGGCAACAGAGCAGCTTTGTCTCAGCAACCATAAAGTTCTTTTTCTCCACCTTTTTCTCATTCTCCGTACCCATGTGTGTGTAGCTCTCTCTCTCTCTCTCTCTCTCTCTTGCGCGCGTGCGTGCGTGCACACACACATACACACATACACACACAGACACACACAGGGGGACACGCTCACTCACTGACTCAGCTGGTACCAATACACAAATAGCGACACACATAGAGACACACACATGCATGCATAAATACTTGAATACACACACACACATATATATATATCGATGCATACACATACATATATCCATGCATATATACGTGTATATATTTGTGTGTACATATTATATATATATATCTATATATATATCTATATATATATCTATATCTATATATATATATATATA
>NC_069000.1:12141420-12142506 GCF_001194135.2 Octopus bimaculoides
ATAGAGTTATTAATATTTCTAAGTCTCTCTAAAGGAGACTACGGCAGCGGTACTGGAAATTAATAGTTATCGCCAAGCCAACATGGCAGTCCCAAAATTAGGACGAAAGCTGCCGTGAATTAGCTCCAAGAAGCCATCGCCTCTAGCTAGCTATGTGACACACGAAACCTGTGTCCTTTATAACCTTCGAACAGGGGAGGTCAGCAGTGTCCCCCTGCTGGTTTGGCATCTGCAGACTAGACTAGACTATGTATGTATATATATATATATACACACGCACGCACATATATGTATACTCTTTACTCTTTTTACTCTTTTATTTGTTTCAGTCATTTGACTGCGGCCATGCTGGAGGAATGCCTTTAGTCGAGTAAATCGACCCCAGGACTTATTCTTTGGAAGCCTAGTACTTATTCTATCGGTCTCTTTTGCCGAACCGCTAGGTTACGGGGATGTAAACACACCAGCATCGCTTGACAACCGATGTTGGGGGGACAAATACAGACACACACATACATATATATATATATACATATATACGACGGGCTTCTTTCAGTTTCCGTCTACCAAATCCACTCACAAGGCTTTGGTCGGCCCGAGGCTATAGTAGAAGACACTTGCCCAAGGTGCCACGCAGTGGGACTGAACCCCGGAACCATGTGGTTGGTAGGCAAGCTACTTACCACACAGCCACTCCTACACACATATTTTTATGTACAAGCAAAAATATTATATATATATAAATATTCAGACGTATATAGATGTATACACACACGCAAACACCACACCACACCACACGCACACGCATGCAAACTTCTCTTTCTCCCTATTATTATCACTATGTTTCTCTCTAGTTGCCCTTCTCTCTCTCTCTCTCTCTCTCTCTCTCTCTCTCTCTCTCTCCCTGCCTATTATTATGTTTCCCGATCTCCTCGCTTCTAATACGTTCTTTTCGTCGTTTATGCGATTTATCTCCCCGATTTCCTCTATTGTTAACGTCTCATCTGCCTATCGGATATTTTCCCCGACCCCTCTCTCTCTCTCTTTTGTCTCTCTAACACACACTCACACACATGCATACACACA
>NC_069000.1:12142525-12150945 GCF_001194135.2 Octopus bimaculoides
CCCACATACACACACGCTCACATATACGCAGAGTCTGTCTTTCCAATGGCATTCTTATTCGCGATCCTTCTACTCCTTTTCAAAGGCCCTTTCTCTCGTCTGATATTTATCACTCTCCATGTATCATCCGCCGTCTGGCGCAGGAGTGGCTGTGTGGTAATTAGCTTGCTTACGAACCACATGGTCCCACTGCGTGGCACCTTGGGCTAGTGTCTTCTACTATGGCCTCGGGCTGACCAAAGCCTTGTGAGTAGACAGATTAGCATTTAGTTCATAATGGAAGAGCAGCGTTCACAACCCTTTACTTTTTCAGGTCCACCGGAACTGGCGTGATGCATGTAACTAAGTAGCTATACTCAAATCGGAGACCCAGCTAAAATTATCTAAGGACCTTGTGCTAGCGTTAAACTAGGTGACGGGTTAAGCCCGACATCAGATATTGGAGGTAAGTGGCTTAGTGGTTAGGGCGTTGAACTCATGAACGTAAGATTGTATTTTCGATTCCTGGACCGGGCGACGCGTTGTGTTCTTGAGCAAAACACTTCATTTCACGTTGCTGGCAACGAATCGGGTTGATTCTCCGACCCCACCGTCCAACTGGGGAATTTTTACACCGGAACTGGTGCGATGCATATAAGTAAGTAGTTATCCTCAAATCGGAGACCCAGCTAAAGTTATCTAAGGACCTCGTGTAAGCGTTAAACTAGGTGACGGGTTAAGACCGCCATCAGATAGTGTGTTTAGTGTGTTGGACACATAAACGTAAGATTGTATTTTCGATTCCTGGACCGGGCAACGTGTTGTGTTCTTGGGCAAAACACTTCACTTCACGTTGCTCCAGTCCCCTTAGGTGGCAAAGATTAGTAATCCTGCGACGGGCCGACGTACCGTCCATGTGGGGAATTTATACTCCATGGCAACCAGGAAACCGACCTTCATGAGTCGACATTACTGGAGAAGGTAACTTTACATTTCTTAGCTTCTCTGCGATATAGTATATAGTATAAATAATCGGCCATAATATATCTAAGTGGCTTCCAGGAATTCTCAATAATGGGATAGGCACTGCAATTGCTCTCTGATGAGTAAAGCCTTTTCTCACTAAGGACCAAGACAATATACTGCTTGATCTAAAGGAAGAATCCCGTTTTTGATTAAATGACCCACAAGAAGTAGTAGCCGAATCTTTTTCCTCTTTCTTTTTTTTTTTTAAATTTTACTTTACTGCTTTCAAACAGAAACGACACATTTTTTGATAATATTGTCTTAAATGTACCATGTCTGAAAATCGGCAAGATGATTTACAAATGGAACGCAGCTGATCATAAGTCTGTTTGATCAGAGTTATCTAAGTGCTAGACAGCAACAACAACAGCAACTACAACAAAAATGCTTGTTGTACATGATGTCATCGGGTGTACTTCGTACACATTTTTAGGTTTACTACGACATACTTTACTGTGTATCGCCGCAGCTGACGCAACATTCTACGATTCACTTATGTTTTTGGACACGTGTTTCTATCATATCATACCATATATACATATGTATGTATGTATGTATGTATGTATGTATGTATGTATGTATATATCTATCTATCTATATATATATATCACTGTGGACTCGGCCGATAGACGAATCTGCCCTACATACGACAGCAGCTGTTCGACGTAACCCCACAAGTTAGCAATGCCCGGACACTGAACGAATGCGTGCAAAACTGTTTCATCACTTTCACGCATCTCGAAAGGTCAGACAGCAGAGCACATCTGTATCTGTAGAGTTTATCTGGAACCAGTAAGGCCGTCTGACAGCATCAACTTGCTTCCCCAGTTACTCAGCCGCAAGCCCACCAACTTGTGGGCCTAGATTTTATATCCTGCAGCCGATTCATATTCCTTTAGAATAGTGCCCACCGTCCCTCTACATAGTATACTTTGGACTGAGGTTCTGAGCAAATGACCTTCAAATGTTTTCCGTGATCGGAGCTCTCGAAAATAAGTAAGAGATTGAAGAATTTTCGAGACTGTAAACCGGTCAATAATCCAGAGGGTAAGCTTTCTCTTTTTTGCTTTATGCTTAATACCATTCAAATATTCCTAAGCGTTGGCTGTCATGTACCTATGCTTGAAGCCTAGCAGTCATTTGTTAATCATTATCTTTATAGATTCGCTTGAAGTAATAGCGTGAGTGTGAAAGAAAGAAAGAAGGAAAGAAGGAAAGCCAAAGGAAGAAAGAAAGAATAAAAGAGTGGGAGTAGGGAAACAGAGGATGAATAAAAGAAAAGGTCAAGATAAAAGCAGAAATAGCGAAAGTAAGGAACGAAATAGAAAATATACGAGAATGAATTAACAAGTTACAATTGAAAACTAGTGTATAAGGAAGAGAGGGATTATAAGGAGAGGAAAAAAACAAACTGGAGACAGGCTGAGAGAGAGAGAGAGGGAGAGGGAGAGAAAGAGGGAGTGAGAGTGAAAGAGAGAAATATAAAGAGTAATTGTGTATACAGAAGGACGACACAATCTCTTAATCCTGGATTTAGATGTTGACATCTTCATAAAACTCTGAAGACACACCAACATATATTTTCCCCATTTATTTGGCATTAACTACCAACACGTGTCTTTTTAGTCAACAACATGTCATTCCGACACAAACACATACTCATACAAACCATTTCACGCACAAGCACGCATACGTGTATGCGCGCATGCACACGCGCCCCGCATGCATGCGTGTATGTATGTATGTATGTATGTATGTATGATTGATGGTTGCTTTTGCTAAGCTTTCACCGAACGAAATAGTTTTAAAGACAAAATAAAGAGCAATAGACAGTAAATTTATTGTTCATTATTTAGGACACTTTGTATCTCCTTACTCACTGCTTCAGATGAAGGTGTTTGGTGATGATAGCTCCAGTAAGGCCGGATAATGCAATAGGAATTAATGTGCCGTTAGGCCTCCGTTTGACTTCACCCAAGAATTCAGAAGATTGAATTCCAACTGGAAGACGATCAATACTAGGTAAATTAATTTGGTTGGGACATGCTATTATCTTTAAAGATATAAAAGTAGCTTTTTTGATATTTATTAATATATATAAACAAAAACAAGTGACATATTGCTTTGTTTTTCTCTTTTAGTTTCCAACTCTGCAACAATGTGTCAAGAGAAAGAAATGGCTGCGCAGAAAGAGGTGGAAAAGAGAAGGATAAATACTTGGCAGTATTAAGTATAAATTTATATATAATTATTACATCATATGCATACAAACATACATATGTTTGTATGTTTGTGTATACACACATATAGAACCAAATTATGAATTTATCGCATACCTTGTTGTCAGCTGGGCATGCTATATCTATGATCCAGCATAGTTTATTTTCTTTCTCAATTAAGACTATGTCTGGTTTCCTATTCTCTATTTCATGGTCGCACTGAATCGTAAAATCCCATAGGATCTTTGTATTTCTATTTTCGACGATGCCTTCAGGTTTGTGGTCGTACCAATTTTTTGCTCTGTCAAGTCCATTCTTGTTGCAAAGTGTCCTGTGGACAAGCCTGGCTGTATTGTCGTGGCGTCTCTTATATTCCTTCTGGGCTAGCGGTGTACATTGACTGGCCATATGCCATACGGTTTCATCGTTTTGTCCACAGATTCTGCACTTATCACTTTCTGCTGTGTTGTCTATTCTGTATCTAATGTAGTTTGTTCTTAGTGCTTGCTCTTGGGCAGCACAGATTAGAGTCTCCGTTTCCGGTCTTAGATCACATTTAGTCATCCACAGCCATCTTTTTTCTCTGTCTGTCTTATCTTCAACATTCCTATGAAATTGACCATACATTTTTTTCTTTACCCACCTATTTTTAGTTTAAAAAAAAAAATTAGAAAGGACTATTATTATTGACCAAATATGAATATGCGGCTGGTATCTGTATAGTCGCCCATAGCAGCACATGATTTCATAACATGATGGGGACGTGACAAAATACCGATCAACTGAAACAGCATGTATACAAGTCAAGGAAGAGCACCGGTCTCTTGCGTGACTATTTAACCAGCTAGAAATAGAAGTCAAATCTCTCTCAAATTAGGGACATCTAACTTGGTTGAAAAAACAGGCACAGTAAATAATGATAGCGTAGACCCATATACACAATGCCTTTGATAAGGATGAGGTGGTCATGGAAGGAACGCTTTGATCGTGGATTTGTTTCCGTCAAGGCTAATTTGGAGCTTAATAACAACCATCAAAACAACAACCACAGCAACCACAACAAAAACAAAAACGACTGTATGCGAAATTACAAATTTACACTCGGAGCCGTCAAAACTTTGGCGAAAACGAATTTGTTGTCATGTCACTAAAGACATCATCTCTGACCACTACCCTAATCACCCACAAAAATAATCTACTCCTATTAACCCGCCCCCTATCACCACGAAGTCAACGATTAAAAAAAAAGGGAGGAGGAGCGTTATTGAGACATTAAAGGTGGCTACCACCATCGATAGGGAGCATGTGTAGCTAAAAAAGACATACAATATCTCTTAGATCTCTGTCAGAGATCGTGTTAGAACGAAGCTAATATGAAAGGAATTTTAATAACTTGTCATGTTTACAGGACCGTTACATGGATACAGTGTCGTACCTATGATAAATATGTAAATAATGCATACAACAGCAAGAGCAAGTGTTTGCGCGTGCGGGACTGTATGTGGGAGAATGTGTGTGTGAGAGAGAGAGAGAGAGAGAGAGAGAAGGAGAGAGAGAGATGCTGTGTATTAGAACTATACGTTTCACATACATAGAAGTATATATGCATAGACAAACACATAGTTGCATACACATATTCATACGCACATACATATTTATATATACATAGGACAGTAGATTCATACATACACATGTATATGCTTAAACATATATACTATTTGTGTGTGTGTGTGTGTGTGTGTGTGTGTGTGTGTTATTGAGAGGAGTTCTAATAAACCGCTAAGGGTCTCTTCGATTTAACAGCTAAATCCACCCCAATTCGCATTGATCTATATTTTCAACGTTTTCGATCAATTGATTTTATTGTCGTCATATAAGGTGTATGTATGTATGTATGTATGTATGTATGTATGTATGTATGTATGTATGTATGTATGTATGTACGCATGTATGTTTGTATGTATGTATGTACGTTTGTTTGTATGTATGTATGTTTGTATGTAAGCATGTATGCATGCATGTACGTATATATATATATATATATATTCCTGCTTTTATCGATCTATCTATCTAACTGTCCATTGATGTGCGCGCTCACAGACATATATTGTTATATGCGTATATACACATGCACACACAGAAATACTCAAGCATATATATCTACATATGTCTGCGTGCATATCTATCTATCTATCTATCTATCTATCTATCTATCTATCTATCTATCTATCTACACGTCCACACGCGCACTGAGACACATTTGCATTCACACACACACACATATGTAAAGTACATGACAGGGGAATATAGTGTAAAATAATTTACTTTTAATACACACATAATAGCATACAACAGAGAGAAACAGAAATATAGACAGACAGACAGACAGACAGACAGACAGACAGATAGATAGATAGATAGATAGATAGATAGATAGATAGATAGATAGATAGATAGTGAGAGAGTGAGAGAGAATGAGAGTTAAAGACAGAGTGTGTGTGATTTGGTTAGGAAATGCTATTAAGACAAGAGAATACAGATGTAGGATTGCTACAAACTCTGAAAATGTATTTTTTATTTTTTTATTTTGGTGGAGTATGCCACATGTTTGCGATTTAAGTCTGAAAAATTCTCTGACTGTGACATAGCAGGTGCTGTGAAATGGTTAAGTTTCATTCTGCGACTGAGTTTGATGGTAATGTGTTGAGGTTCACTGCTTCTACCTATGCAACCCATCAGCGTCTATAACAAGTTTATGTTGTTTTGTTTCCTTGTTGCGTTTGGAAAGCATTCGTATGTACATACTTAAATAATATATATATATATATATATATATATATACACATTCACATAAATATTACTACATGCATACGTATACACACACACACACACACACACACACACACACACACACATGTATATGTATATGTATTTATGTATATGTATACATGTATACGCATACAGCACCGTATATGTGTGTGTTCATGCATGCATGTGTTTGTGTATATATTCATTAAACACACACACAACATATATATATATATATACATATGTATGTATTTACTTATATATATATATATATATACATATATATATATGTGCATATGTATACATATATATCTGTATATATATATACACTTGTACGTTCTATGCATATGTTTGCGTGTATATACAATCCCCATATATATATATATATATATATATATATACACACGCAGAAAATATTTATTGACTGTTGCGTTGATATACATAATCTCACATTGGTCAGATTGTATCGTCTATTATATTCCTCTTGTGTTACTTGAATATTTTGGAATTCATTTATCATAACAAGCAGATTATCAAGTACAAAATGATTTTCTGTTTATTCGATCCGAATCGTATTTTCGATTCTTTGGGAACGACTTCCCGTCGCATTTCTGTTGTGCTAATGGTGTAGTACCTTTCTGATGCTAAAGAACTATTTTCACCAGTTTGTTTTGAACGTTACTTTCCTCAGTCGTTTATATCTGATTTATATTGATTGTGTTCACCAGAGATTGGGAAACATTTTAGTGCGGCGAGCAGAATTTTCCAAAGAAAAACGTCCGCTGGGGTTCACAAGTTCTAACTCTTTTATCTGTGTAAATCTTGTATATATCTGTGAATAATTCGATATATATTAATAAAGATAGGTTTAACACGTTAAATTAACGCGTAATGTGTCTTCTCGCAGGAGTGGCTATGTGGTAAATAATCTTTTTGAAGACAATCTAAAAGATCTATGCTCGAAATATTTACAATACTAAGGAACAGCCGGATTTAATCAAAACATTTTCTGCTGATTCAGAAATAGAATTTGGCCAAAACGAATGTTTATGTTTAACAATTGAGCGTGGAAAAATGGTTCTTACTTCCAAAACCTTTGCATCAACTGTCTTCGTATCTCTTCTGTCCAATAAAGCGTTTGCTACTAATACCCAGGTATTGGTGAAAATATATTATACAAGATCCTGACAACAACCTCAAACTTCTATAGAAGCAGTGGTTCAGACTGAATTTATCTTAGAAGAAAGAGGTAGGAAGAACAGTAGAGACACACTTTGAGTGACATATCGTATCATTTAGGATTTGCCACACAACGGCAGCAAAATAATTTATGCAGTAACCATGCCCTTAAAAATGAAGTGAATAAAATTTCGCGGATCGGTAGTTTATCTTTAAAAAAAAGCTTTCTCTTACTGATGTCTTCCGATGTGAACCCATATGTGTAGGGATAGCGTACCCCAGCAAAGACATAAAAGCGAAACATCCTCGCATACCGCAAAAATATCACGCATAGATGTCTTTCCCGTAAACTTGAGAAGGAGATCATATTAGTATGAAATGTAGCCTTTCTTGAGTTTGTCAGACATTAGCACGGAACAGATAAAGAGATTGGTGCATGATCTGTAGTTTAGTTGATATACTCCATTTTACTTCATCGATTTCTGCTTGCGAGTAGGTCTCTAACAGCATAAATGATATCATATTTCGATACCAAAATGGTGAACTGAAGTACATCTACATTTCGTGACTATATGCAATGAAATGGTATAGAATGGGATAATACAAGTAACAACATTCTCTCAGAAATTTCTGCTATCAGAGAATATTGCAGGTATGTTTATCAGCTGAGGTAGTGAAAACATAGCATAAATGTGTTGAGTGCTTACTGGGTGCCATTTGGTAAGCAATATCGAAATTAAAATACTAAATAGAAATATCAATCATCAAAAATGATATGATTTATCTCATACTGAAACGACCACCGTCTTACATGTATATACACATGGAAATTGAAATACATTCTGTTACATATGTATGTATTTCGATACAGATTCCATCCTACAATATCTATATACAATACTATATATGTACGATATATATGTGAGTGTGTGTGTGTGTGTGTGTGAGTGTCTGTGGGTATGGATACGTATATTGTAAGTAAGCATGGGTATATGTACACACACATACACGCACACACACATACACATACATACACATAAGTACGCGAACAAACGAAAGTCATGTAATTTCAACACATTTGGTTAGAATTTCACATATTTAATAACAATTTGACTTAGTTTCACCTAAAAGTTTCGTGCCTTATAACACTTCCATCTCATCACACATGTATGTATATATATATATATATATATATATATATATATATAT
>NC_069000.1:12150955-12151269 GCF_001194135.2 Octopus bimaculoides
ATATAGGTCATTTCATTATTTATATAATTGTATCACGCACACATACGCGCGCGCACATTCACATTCACACACACGCATACACACAACAGTTTCACTGCAAGGCTCAATGCGTTTGAAACATATGTTTTACACATTAAGCGAAACACCACAAACAGAAATGTATTCTAGCTTGTTTGTCAATCGCAGTCTCTGTACTCTATTATATGACGAAAGTATTCTGTTGCACAAAAATAGAATCCGTTGTATTTTGAGAAACAGTCAAATATATATTTGTGTGTGTGTTTGTGTATGTATAATATATATATATATATATA
>NC_069000.1:12152005-12153394 GCF_001194135.2 Octopus bimaculoides
TATATATATATATATATATATGTATGTATGTATGCACCATGTATGTATTTATCTGCCTTTATATATATACACACATAAATATGCACACACATACATACATGTGTGTGTGTGCATGTGTCTGTGTGCATGTGTGTGCGTATGTGTGCCTATGTATATGTACGTCTGTGTGTACACGATAATGAAATTACACCGAAACTGAGCCGGGTTGTAATCGAAGGTTGATTTCAAGGCATGCGAACTGAAGTCGGTTCCAAACGAACTCTTACTAAATTGCCGTAAAAAATAAAAACGATAAGAAGAACAGAGTTTTGAGAAATATGTTATTAGTTTAATGCTTAAACAGACTGAGAAAGTTATGACGTTTCGGATGTTAGTTTTTCATCAGAAGAATAAGTAGAGGCATTGGTGCTGAGAAAGAGAAACGATTTGCGAAAAGTAAAGCATGATGCGAGTCTACACAAAAACATACCAATTTCTCTCTCTTTCTAATTCTATTACTCATTTTCTCCGATTTAAAATTTTTTCAGATTTTCCTAGAAATGTTACTTCCTGATGATTTTTCTCTACAGAAAAAAAGGTGGGGGGGGGGGGGGGAGAAAAGTAAAGAAAAAAAAAGCAACGACAAACATATACTGATGACATCATTTCGACTTTCATAAATGTCCTTAGAACGGTAACGTGACAGCAGTAAAAGCGACAGTGAAATTTTCATCTTCCAATAAATATGGCAAAACTTTAAATCGTTTTCTGACGATCGTTTTCCCCTTTATATGCGCAATTCTTTGTACCATGACATACTCACTTGCACATACATACATGTATTACACAGAGACATATATACACATATACGCATACATAAACATGCTAGAGCAGCGCCTTTTTAGTTGAACAAATCGACCCAAGGACTTATTGTTAGTAAGCCTTGTGCTTATTCAATCGGACTCTTGTGCCGAACCACTGAGTTACGAGGACGCAAACATACCAACATCGATTGTCAAGTGATGGTGGGGGTACACACTCAGACGCACAAACATATATATGTCTGCGCGTTGAATCTTTCAGCAAGGCACTACACATCACGTTGGTCGAGTGTATTCAGTTGAAAGTGAATACTAGCCGAGCGAGTGCTTGTGCAGGTTGCTTCACCTCCTGCTTTCACATCCTGGATGTGCTGCGAGCCCAAAGCGGTGAAGAGACGAGTTTTTTCTTCATTTCTTAAGGTTTTCTCCAGACTGCCAAGGTACCAAATCAATTAGCGAGGGCTTGTTATAATGTTTCCAAGTCATACTCGTTCGCCACTGCCACCTTTTACCCTCTCTTTCTCTCTCTCTCTCTCTCTGTCTCTCTCTCTCTCTCTCTCTCTCTCTCTCTCTCTCTCTCTCTCTCTCT
>NC_069000.1:12156128-12158628 GCF_001194135.2 Octopus bimaculoides
CTCCTTCATTTTACCACTCTTCTTTCATTCTCATTTTTCTTCCCTTTCCATTTTCCTTTCACCACCACTCCTTTCTTCTCACTTATCCTTTACTCTTTCAATCTGTTTCCCCCATCCTAGTTATCTCCCTTCCTACCCACAATCTTTATCCTTTATCATCTCTCACCATTTCCTCTATATACTTCTCTCACTAGACCTCCCTCTCTATATTCTTCATGGTCTCTGAATAAGGATGACAGCAGAGGGACTGTTTCATTGGGTTATTCTCGGAGTAATGGCGATGAGAAATGTGTTGTAAATATTTGAGTGGTTCTGGTGTTGGTCCTAATTTTTGTCAGATCGAATCTTGTCTCTGTCGAATCACTGTTAGATAGGATCGATATCAATATTTGATTTTATTTGATTTATATATGATTATAGGCGCAGTCAATTTCAGTGCCTTGTTAGTGAATTTGGTTGACGGAGACTATGTAGAAGCCTGTTAGATATGCGAGTGTGTCTGTGCGTGTGCCTTTGCATCTGTGTCCCTTTCCGTCCGCCGTTTAACAACCCGTGTTTGCGTCCTCTTATTTACGTCCTCACAAAGTTATGGCTCGGCAAGAGACGGATCGATAGGAAAAGTAACAGACTTAAAAGAATAATAAAACAAATAAACAGATATCATTTTGAGAAAAATCCATGTGAAAATTTTTTTTTCCCGGTCGGTTTGTCGCATTACGCGGGAGCTTTGGGCAAAATGTTATAGTGCATGACCATCCAGGGCACATTAGTAATGTATGTGTAAAGTGTGCTGAAAATCGGTTGCAAACTGTAGAAATGCATACGTATTACACACACATACATCCTTTGTTTAATATATATAGTTAAGTATATGAATATACAACTGTGACCTCTTCAGCGACACTTTATTTTCGTGTATGTTCCTGTTCCACTGACTCCATTCTCTCCATTTATGTATATATATACATACATGCATACATAAATATATACATATATTTATATATATATACATACATAAATATATACGTGCGTCATTCACACATGTATACACGCACAAACCCACGCACAAACCCAAGCACACAAACAGCCTTTGTTGTTCTGTAGAAAGAGAGAGACACAATGGCCTTTGCAGACCCTGTTGCACCAGTGAGACAGATGGTATCAATGTTCTCGGGAATCTATGAATGCTAACATCTGCAAAAATTGTATGATAAGGCTGTAAACTCTAGAAGAACGATGTGGGAAAGAAGAGCTGGGCGTATTGATTAGCGTTGAGCGATACTTTAAACCTTTCTAGACAGATTTTAAGGTGCATTTTCGCTCACCATTAATATATAAGAAAACAAATGAATTTAAGGAGGACAAGCCAAGTTTTGCGTTACAAACATATTGATTCAAGAAGGTGGCCTTCAACTTGGAAGGCCTCACTTTAAGCCGTCAAAAACAGTAATGTGTTACCTAGACATTCCCATCGCTATGGGAGTACACTGGACAGTAGTCCCCCCCTCACGACTCAATGATGCACCCTCAGATTTACAGTCATACACTTATTTCGAAACTCCACTTTAGCATTATTACAAATACCCACCCAGAATATTCTGAAGCACCTCCAGACACCAAAGTCTGGTGATGGGTCCACAAATGGACCCTCTCCCAACTTACATGGCATGCGCACCTGTGATTGCCAAAGAGGACTAAAAAAACTAGCAGAACATATAGGTCTGATACAGTCACAAACTGCATGCTTTTATAACCCACACAATTTTTACAATCACTTAGTGTTCTTTGGAATTCACATTACATTAAAATATCTATACATACACATGCGCACGTGAGTAAGCCAGCACACACAAACAATAGAGATAGTGAGAGAGGGAGAGAAGTACGGACAGACAGAGGTAACAGTTAGAGAGAATGCTGTGGCTATTTTTGCAACGAATATATTTATATAAGCTACTAACGCAGAAAGTGGGAGGGAAAATGGCGCGCAAATTGGCGCGCAAAATGGCGCGCAAAATGGCGCGCAAAATGGCGCGCAAATTGAACTGTTGGGCACGACACGATATAACATACAGCATCGGGCTAACACTGCCTTACTTTACTTGTTCGTAGCGGCCGTGGCTATCCTTACCGTTTTATTGTACTACTATAAATACTGGACATACTTTATTGACACTGCGGAGAAATGGTAAAGAAAGGAATTACTACGAAGAACCTGATAGCGTGAAGTAATAATAACCCGCGAGAGGTTCGCGATTCTAGCGGTTAATATATCGACGTGCTGACAGATGTAACGAGTGTTGTCGAGGTGTGAAAAAGAACCATTTTACATATATATAGTTACTTTGTGTTAGCCGATAGGTTTTCATAGATTTCTCATACCATTATCTATCTATCTATCTATCTATCTATCTATCTATCTATCTATCTATCTATCTATCTATCTATCTATCTGTCCATCAATCCATCTCTTCAACTACTTCTCTGTCCGTCTATTTAC
>NC_069000.1:12160159-12164421 GCF_001194135.2 Octopus bimaculoides
TATATATATATATATACACATATATATATATATACCCCACCTGAACAGGACGCCAGTCCGTCATAGGATTACTCATTTTTGCCAGCTAAGTGGACTGGAGCAACCTGGAATGAAGTGTTTTGCTAAAGAACACAATGCGTCGCCCGTTGCAAGAATCGAAACCACATTCTTACGATCATGAGTCTAACATCCTAATCATTAAGCTGCGCGTCTCAAACCTATTGAATTACTTTAAAAGAAAAACAACTCCATTTCGGTCATTGAGAGTGCTTACATTACATATATATAAACCAACAGATGGCGACCGCTAACCAATTGATGGATACCTCTCATCAAATGTATGATTGAACATTTTACTTTATTTATCACACAGCTAACTGGGATAAATAAACATTTGTCCCATCTTTATAACACAGAGTTCACACTTCCTGATTAGGTTTTTTCCTCTCTTTCCATTGGGTGGTCTCTATCAAACCAAGAAGTTAAAAAAAAAAAAATTGTGTATTTTAATAATGCTGTAATAATAAGTTTTTAAGTTTCATTTCAGAAAATAAATGAACCACCGTATACGTGTCTGATTTATGTGGTTCAATTGACGTTGGTGTTGGCAAGAAGTGTAGGTGGTTGACGAAGATATAAAGTAAAAAAAGGACAGACTAAATGGTTGGTACCAGCAAGAACATTCACCCTCGACAAGAAATCGAAAACTGTTAACTTATACTAGTAAAATAAATGAAAATGAAATGAAAATATAAACTTTTTTCGTCTATCTCTTTGTCGTTTCATCCCTTTAAATCTCTCTTGTTGAAATATTGCGATTTTCCATGCAGTTTGTTTTTCTTTTTTTCTTTGCGTATGTTTTATTATCATTTTTTTTCCTTACGTGTATAGTGAGAGAAAATTATTTCTTCCAGAGGAGAAAGCAGGATCCCAAATCCTTTATTTTTTCAAAGCCTTCAAAACTGATAAGAAGAATGCTGAAAGTTCTTCTCACATCGGAGACCTGATCTGGATATTTGTAAAGGACTATGTTCTGTCCCTTGTCCTGTCCACTTCCAAGAAAGTTGAATCTCTCTTCTGTGATGGCAACACCTGAGAGTATCTTGTATATCTATAAACATTGAATATTGCTTTCAAATTTTGGTACAAGGCAAACAATTTAGGGATAGGAAGTAAATCGATTTCCTCAACTCCAGTGCTCAACTGGTACCTATTTTATCGAATCCGAAAAGCAAAGTTGACCTCTGCCAAATTTGAACCCAGAACATAAAGACGGACGAAATGCTGCCGAGTATTTCGTCCGACGTGCTAATGATTCTGCCAATGCACAGCCTGAAGCATGCATTGAATATTGCTGTCATCATTGAAAAAAAAGCATTTTGTCCAATGCTCTCCCTCTTAAAAATAATTTTTTCTAGTATTGTCACAAGTACCTGAGATTTTGTAGAAGGGTCTAGTCGACTACCTCGGCTCCGATATTCAAGTAGTACTTATTTTATCGACGCCGAAAGAATGAAAGGTAAAGTATACTTCAGAAGAATTTGAACCTAGAACGTAAAGACGATCGCGATATGGCTTAGCATTTTGTCTGAACTGTTAACGATTCTGCCAGAGATATAATAGATATAGTAGATTTGATGGATATGGTAACTCTGCTGTTGTTGTTTATGTCTTTAGTTCAATTTCAGTTCTCATAGAGCAGAGTTATAATGTAAAACGTTCCTGTCGTGACCACCCAGTAATTATTATATGTCAGAAATCATATTATCAATTTATTCTTCCGTATTTAATGTAGCTGTGTATTATTTGAGAAAACTTTAGCGGTGGTGCGTGGCTTACTGGTTAGAGTGTTGGACTCGTGATCATGTGATTGTAGTTTCGATTCCTGGATAGGGTCATGCATTCTATTCTTGAGCAAAGCACTTCAATTCACACTGCTCCAGTCCACACAACTGGCAAAAATGAGTAATCCTGCAACGAACCGGCGTCCTGTCCAGGTGGATAATATATACGCCACGTACCGAGAAACCAGCCTTAAAAGTCTATATGACTCGTAAGGAATCGTCATTTGAGAGAGCTTTGACTGCTATTTCTAGCATGGCGTGCAACTACGTAGATAATTCAATCACCTACTCTACTCTGTCATTGTTGTTGTTGTTGTTGGTCCTGGCAGAAGTAGTGAAGTGATAGGCAGTGATAACCGATGTTATAGAGAGCGACACCATGGAAAAATCAAGTGTGGTCCGCTAACAAGGGGAGGACAGCGCGTTCTAAACAGAACGGTCAAATTTCAGTATAGTCAAAGGTGGTTCTAGTTGAGATCAACCAGTTCTACGCTTTTTCATCCCCCACCTCACTCTACCGAATTCCCTTCACCGTGGTTCCCTCGGAAAGCAAACTAAACTTCGAGCCGTAAATTAGATTTTTTTCTTCAATTTTAAATCCCTTCTGATTTATGACCATCTGTCTATAGCCTTAATTATATTTATTTATCTAACAATCTATCCAGCCATCACCACCTGTCTGTCTGTCTGTCTGTCTGTCTGTCTGTCTGTCTGTCTGTCTGTCTGTCTGTCTGTCTGTCTGTCTGTCTGTCTATCTATCTATCTATCTATCTATCTAGCAATCTGTCTGTGTGTTTGTGCATGTTTGACTGGGCGTGTGCATGTGTGTGACTGTTTGTGTGTGTCACTGTGTGCCGTTGTGTGTGTGTGTGTGCGCGCGCGCTGGACACCAACCATGGACGGTACCTTCGTTTACAAATCACAAAGATACACCTACAAGCAATCCTCACATTAGATCAGGAAAAACTGAACTTATTTTCAATAGCTTTTAATCCTTGCAACATCTCAGAACAGACTTCCAAACTTCTCTCCTTCAAATCGCATTTCAACTGACGAGGTACACATTTCGCACACACTTTCCGATTTTTCAACTCTTCCACCATCATATTTTAAGTGTATGACCACAGTCCAGTTACACAATCAGCTCACGGGTCGTGACTCGTCTGTCCACGATAATTAGGTCAATCATTCGCTGGCGATTCGAGAAAGTGGTTGCATCTGAAGGCCTCTTTCTCCATGGCTTACCTTCAGTACTGATTTTCACTTTAAAATTTTTCTATTCATGCTTACACATCGCTTTTGTCCATGATGTGACTCCCGTCAACGACTCTGCAACTTCTGTGAATGTCAGACCGTCTGCGGTCCTCCTTCTACAGGAACTCAATGAACACGAGCTGAAACTGCTTGGAGTCCATTACTTGCCTGGAAAAATAAAGAAAAACAGAGAGAGTTACTAGCTGCTATACCATAGAGGAATAGTTGCTCTACCGACACGTGCAATTTGAATGACCTACCTTAGTTAAGACAAAGTTATGCGGACTTTGACAACCGTCGTATATTGTTATATTTAACCCCCACCCAAAATTGTATACGTTTATATGAGCGTGTATATGTATGTGTACGCACGCACGCTCACACACACGCACGCGCACACTCACACACACGCGCACACGCATATATACATACACACACGCACATATAAATATATATATATACATGCATATATATATATAAACAAATACATATATATTCATATATATACATTCATATATATTTATGTATATACATACATATATATATATATATACAAATATACATACGTATATATACATATATATATGTATATATATATATGTATATATATATATATATATATATATATCCATATGTGTATGTTTGCCTGTCAATGTGTGTGGTTAAAGAGTATACCTACGGACTAATGAACACACACGTGCGTATCGAAATACGCATAAACCCACGAACAAACGCGTGCACGGACACATACTGAACACACAGACACATACTGAACACACAGACACACAAACCTCCGTGATGTGTCATATATCTGAGCTGTAGTAATTGGTCACATTCCAACCGATAGTCTAAACTCATTTGATACAATCAGGGAGCCAAAAAAAAAAAAAAAGAAAGAAAATATAAAGGGGCATAACAATACAACATCAATAACAACAACAGCGACTACAACAGCAACAACAACAACAACAACAAGAATCATAACAATAGTAGCTAAAGTGCCACCACCTCCAAGAATTGATAAAATAAGATAGGTAAAGCGTTTGTCATAAACTGTCTGCCATGACACTTATATCATTCTTTGGGGAATACAAGGAATAGCTGAAACAATAAAACAGCTATAAAAAGCAAAAGATAAGGAACAATACTAACAACAACAGTAAC
>NC_069000.1:12165141-12165576 GCF_001194135.2 Octopus bimaculoides
ACACACACACACAAGGCCCTTTAGTCAATTTCGAAATTTCTGCCGATTAAAAATAATGAAATATATATGTAAGTATTGAGTTCTGTTTATCCCGTGTCCGCTCACACATGCATGTTCAAACACACACACACACACACACACACACACACACAAATATATATACATATATACACCTATATGTAGATATATAAATAGCTGTATAAGCATACAGAGATACAGAGAGGGACACAGAGAGAAATAGTAATAAAGAGCCCCACAATACACACACACACACACACGAGTGTGTGTGCGTGCATGAGTGATTTTAGAAAAATGTATGCCAGTGTATATGTGCGTGATTTCACGCGAGTGTTATGGCTATCTATGTTAAAACTTTAAAATTCTTACTAAATACTTGCAGAAGAGAAGCAGACACACACACACACACATATATAT
>NC_069000.1:12166212-12167632 GCF_001194135.2 Octopus bimaculoides
TACAGGGATTGGTGAGCGCTTGTATTTAAAAACAAGAAACACAAGTGCTCAATGCATAAATTAGAGCGTTCCTATTTTATTAAAAGTTTCAGGTTATAATCTATACTATAATGAAGAAAACTGATTACTAATTAGTTTGCAGTATGTAGCTTTTACTAAAAGCGTTTATTAAAGTCTACCTTGTCCAGAAATTTCTTTAAGATCTTACTTTTCATTTCTTTTATTTTTATCAATGTGTGGTTCTCAAGTTTCTTTTATAAGCTAAGATTTCATCTACAAGCTGAATTGTATTCACTACGAAACACATTTTAATCTCTTTCATTGTAAGATAGAGATTTTACCGTCCAACGCACGTCTCTCTCTTTTTCCATTTCTTCTTTTTATATATTTCTGTAAGTTAATTTCTTTGCTGATATGATTGTTCGAGTTATCGTAGTTCATATGATGTCTCTTCTTCTTAATCCTTTTTCCCCCTTGTGGAGCATAGGGCCTCAACAGTTATTTTCCGCTTTTTGCGGTCATTGGCGTGTTTCTTGGTTGCTTCCCATGTCAGACCGGTGGTCCCGTACTCGTCCAAAATGCTCCGCTTCCATGTCTGCTTCGGGCGTCCTTGCTTCCTTCTCCCCTGCGGGTCCCAGTCAAGTGCTTGTCTTGTCACATTTGAGGGTTCTTTCCGCAGTCTGTATCCGATCCATCTCCATTTACTTCGTCTAATTTGAACATGTATGGGCTCCTGGTTGGCCCTTTCCTACAGGTCGGTGTTTGGCACTATGCCGAACCACTTCAGATGGAGGATCTGCCGGAGATATTTGTTGAAGGTTTGGATCTTCTTGTATTTGCTGCAGGTGGCTCTCTATGATTTCGAAATTAACTTCTTAAGAACACAGCCATGTATCAATGAAGACCAGAATTATGGCCCATGGTGATTATGGAGATTATGGCTTGTGTAGTGGTGTGTGACATTTAAAAATTTATTTCCAGTATTTCAAGTTCAAATTAGGGACACAACGTAGATAGAAGCAAAACAAAACAAAAGGAAAGGAATCTCAGAGAATTGTAGCAAATTGAGGCAAACAATAGGAATTTTAGATAAACAAAGAAAAACAAGAAAAACCAAACAAAAATAATAAACCAACAGAAGGATATATGAAGGAAGGAAA
Source organism: Octopus bimaculoides (assembly GCF_001194135.2). NCBI lineage: Eukaryota > Metazoa > Mollusca > Cephalopoda > Octopoda > Octopodidae > Octopus > Octopus bimaculoides. Next base: position 12,167,373 of record NC_069000.1, read on the forward strand.
AGATAATTCAAATTACCTATAAACAAACAAACAAAAACTAATGATAAATGACTCGGCATATTCACTGGGCACCTGGAATGACTTTCACTTTCCAAATATTCCAGTTTGCTTTTTTTTTATTGGGTTTCTGATCGTCGTAAAAGACTGTCATTTTTGTCATTTTTTAAATTAAAGCAGTCGACAGGTGTTCCGGCTGATTAGTAGACGGCAGCTAATTAAAACAATAGAAATAGGTAAACAAGCAAGTAAATAGATGAAGA
>NC_069000.1:12168475-12169112 GCF_001194135.2 Octopus bimaculoides
AAAAAAAAAAAAAAAAAAAAAGTAAAGATAAAGAGGAGGAATCAAATCAAGATGGAAGAAAGAATAGAACCATAAACAGAAATAATGAAGGAATATAAGAAAGAGGGGGTAAGACAGATAAAAGAGAAAATAAAGGAAAGAGAAGAGAAAAGAAAAGCAATATAATTATGTTGGGGTTAAGTAAAAGAGATACGTGACATACAGTTTGACAAATGGAATGTTGACGTAGAAGTGAGAGGTGATGGAGTATGTTATCAAGGATTTTCAGCGAGGTACGGGGCGGTGCCCAGATGCACTAGTGAGGTCCCAGACAGGGCTGATTAGAGATTCGCCATTTTTTTTTTTTCTAATTTTCGAGTAATTACATTTAACCATTTTTTTTCTTCTGTTTTTAGTTTCCTTTTTTTTTCTTCTACTTCTTTTCAAAACAGGACGCACACGAAACAATGAAGGGCTTTCATTTTATCTCTTCTGAACATCTAGCAGCATATACATACATACATACATACATACAAACACAGACATAAACAAACACACATGCACATACACACACATATACATACATATATAAATATAGACATATATATGTATCTCTCTCTCTCTCTCTCTCTGTATATATATATATATATATATATAT
>NC_069000.1:12169619-12170825 GCF_001194135.2 Octopus bimaculoides
TATATATATATATAATATATATATATATATATAATATATATTAATATTTCAAAATCTCTCTAAAGGAGACTACGGCAGCGGTACTAGATATTAATAGTTATCGCCAAGCTAATATGGCAGTCCAGGAGAATAGGACGAATGCTACCGTTTATTAGCTCCTGAAAAAGTGTAATTTATTTGAGAAAAAACGAATTACATTTCTGCAATATACACAGAGGCATCAATTCAGTTATTCTCTTTATTCTTTCTGCTGTTAATACAATTTTCGTATAGGAAACAAACAATCATACATCGACCCTCTTTCCAAATATTTCGGCATAATTCAAACGTGCTAAGTGATTTTAAACATTCATTACAAAATGATGATGAATCTATTGAAAAATTAGTCGCTGAAGTCTATTTATAATGTATTTATACGTGCGCACTAACGCACCTTTTACATTACGTCAAATTTGTCTGACATCGATATGTAACATACGTGCGTGTTTTCCTTGTTCCCTTTTCTGTTAAATACCCACTTCTTCTCTTCTCATTCTTTCCTGTACTTTCCTTCAGAATCTAACGATAGACAACGTCCGAAACGTTATACTTCCTACTTTATAAATTTCCCTCTATAATTCTTTTCCTTCTTTTAGCGTCAAACTAAATTATACTAACTGCGTACGTCCATCGGACTTGTGATGTTTATTGTTATTCAAAATTGGTTTGCTATATGCTTGAGTAAGTACAATAATGAGTAAAATTTATATTTAAACTCTAAATCATTTTATCTTCGTCTATTAACAAATGTGCAATATTGTAAATTGCTTAGGTTTGTACCTTGGACAAAAAAAAAAAAAAAAAAAAAAAAATTAGCTAATTCCCTTAGATAAAACGTCAGACAGCGATGTCACTATTATGAGACCTGTAAAAGTATTGTAGAGATTATGACACTGGTACTATTTGACTCTCCCCTTCTTGAACTATGTTCCCTATTTGTATTTTTTTTTCTTTTTACAGAGGGCAATTGTCAAATAAAAATAACTGTGTAAGCATGAGTATTTATATTATAGAGATAAACATTCGCAAGGACGCACGTACGTGCAATCGTACATACGTATGATTTCTGTGTCTCTATTTGACTCCACGCGCGCATGTATGCATACATAAATACATACATATATATACATATATATAAACACATACACATATATATACATATATACA
>NC_069000.1:12171116-12171670 GCF_001194135.2 Octopus bimaculoides
TATATATATATATATATACATATATATGTATGTATATATCTATATCTATCTATCTATCTATCTATCTATCTATCTATCTATCTATCTATCTATTTATCTAATATCTATATATATACACACATACATACATACATACATACATACATATTCACATATCTGTTTCAGTGTATGCAGAGGTGTATGTTTATATATACATACGTATACATATATCTATACATACTCTGAAACACACACATTGATAATCTCACGCACGCTGACACTAACACACACACACACACACACACACACGCACTCACACACACATACACAATTATGGACACACATGCATATATGTGTACATATATGTAAGCAGAAGGTGTTTGTTAATAAGTAATTTAATCGGAGAAACCATCCGTAAGTGACGACCACCACGGAGACGAATGTATATTGGGGAGATGTTACATCGCAGCAAGTTAGTCAGGCGTGTATATATGTCTAACTAAATTTTTGCTTTCTACAAGTCATAGCTTCATTGTGTGTCGATTTTTTTTCTGTTTTTATACTGTTGTTATTTT
>NC_069000.1:12171680-12174744 GCF_001194135.2 Octopus bimaculoides
TATATATATGTATATGTGTGTGTGTGTATACACATACACACACACATATATATATATATATACATATATACATACACACAGAGACACAGAGACACACACAAACATATGCATGTATGTATGCTATGCGTGTATATTTCTTCAGGGAACTGCGTACCTCGAAGCAGAAAAGCTATATATAATACCGTACAAATGTTGACTTAAAAAAAAGAAAACTTTCGAAAGCAGCTGTTGGAGACAAAGCCATATCTCCTGATATCAGCAAATTATATAGCATCAGCGCCAAGCAGTGATTAGGTATAAATAAACCTCAGGATAGTAAAAATATGTTATATATTTCAACTTCTAAAGGCGTATCGTGGAGAAAAAAATTCTTTCTGACGATAAAAAGTGTAAAAACACTATATCTGACCACTGCTTCCCTGTAGCGGATTCCCAGACGTACGTTTCGAGCTATTTTAGCCTTCTTGAATGGGATACACAGAAAAGAGATAAACCTAGGCGAATTCACACAGTAGCCTTAATTAAAACATCAAAAACACAAAAATAAAAGTGTCAGAGTTAGCGACTAAGTTGCACTAATGGGCCACTCGGTTGGATTAATATAGATGTTTTCGATTTAGTTTGGATTCTTTGCAATCAAATTTGAATTTTTTGCAATCAAATTTAATTGCAAAGAATTCAAATTTGATTGCAAAGAATTAAAATATGATGGCAAAGAATCCAAACTAGATCGAAAACATCTATAATAGCAGCAACAGCAGCGCCAAGCAGTGGATTAGATGTAAACGAACAATAAAAGAATCCCGCACACGAAAGGGGTTTTAATTTAATCCTTTATAGATGATTTATCTTACAGGCTCTTCTCTCGGATTTTCCTTCAGACGTCTTGGTGCCATAACTACAGATATAGATCTCGTGTCTTTATTGTATTACTACTGTATACTTGATACTAATCCTGAATCAGTTCTTTGAACGATGAAATTTAATGCTTATATAAAGTACTGCGTTCGAATCACGGTACGCTTTATTCTCTTATTCTTTTAATAATTTCGGTCAGTAAGGCGGCGAGCTGGCAGAAACGTTAGCACGCCGGGCGAAATGCTTAGAGGTATTTCATCAGTCTTTATGTTCTGAGTTCAAATTCCGCCGAGGTCGACTTTGCCTTTCATCCTTTCGGGGTCGATAAATTAAGTACCAGTTTCGCACAGGGGTCGATGTAATCGACTTAATCCCTTTGTCTGTCCTTGTTTGTCCCCTCTACCTTTAGCTCCTTGTGGGCAATAAAGAAATAAGAAACGTTAGCGCGCCAGGTGAAATGCTTAGCGGTATTTCGTTTGTCTTTATGTTCTGAGTTCAAATTCTGCCGAGGTTGACTTTGCTTTTCATCTTTTCGGGGTTGATAAATTAAATACCAGTTGCGTACTGGGGATGATCTAATCGACTGGGCCCCCTCCCCCAAACTTTTGACTAGTAAAGAATAATTTCCGTCAGTAGTTAGTAGTCATGCTTGAGTATAGACTTTGAAGGTTTTAGAGCGTGACATCAATATATAAATGACACAAGAGCAGGAGTTATATATATATATATACACGGAATCACCCACTAACTTACATATGTTTCTGCTGTAAGTAAACGTGCACCCAGAGCTAAGTGATACATCTTACGGCTTTCTCTCTTTCTCTCTATCTTACTCTTTACCTACCTACCTACCTACCTACCTACCTACCTACCTACCTACCTACCTACCTACCTACCTACATACATACATACATACATACACACCCTGTTGTTTGTGTTGGAATTCCAATGAAGGAGCCTTGGATTTAGGTTAGAAACATGCTCTTTCTCTAAAGCAGAGACATCTTGAAATAAGACTGAATAAAGACATACATACATACATGCATACATACATACATTCTACACACACTCACGCCAACAAAAATATATATTTGACACACTTATCTACTTTAATGAGATCAATAGATAATGTTGCTTTTACATATCTCTATCGATATCCTCATTTTAGCGTGTCACTTTGCCACTCTTTATACATAATCTTATTGCAGAACCTCTTAAAAGATATTTTAGCAATAGCGTCTTGTGATGTCTACTCTTCGCTTAGTTAAGAACAAGCCGAATAAAACGATTTCAGCATTTCAAGCTTAAAACCTAAAATTGACTGAAACAAATCTGGGTCCCCTTCTCAGAAATTAAAGAAGAATAGAAATAAAAGTGAAAACAAAATAAGCCAAAAAGCCTTAAGAAAACAAATGACATAGAACCTGACAATCGTTATGTTGTTCGGGATTACAATACGGCCGAGTCTCTGAAGGGAATAGCTGTCACGTGACATAACGCCTGCCATTTCCAGTTTAACCCTACAGATGATCTAACTTTGTTTCTATAGTTATATTTCTTAAAAGTAATTTGTTCTTTTGTTTGGTTTTTCTTTGGTTTTTTCCCAGTCAACCTACCTTCCTACCTTCCTTCCTCCATGCCCCGCCTACCCACCACAAAATTATCTTCGTAAAGATAGATACGATAAGCAATTCACAAAAGAAAAAAAAGAGCGAGCTAGGACAGGGGTGGAATTGTTGTAGTGAGTATGGTTGACTAGATGTGTGTGTATATCTCTGTGTGTGTATGCGTGTGAGCGCATGCGCTGAATGTACTCTACACATACACATGCACAAATACATGCACACACATATGCACACACATACGCACTCACACGCACACACATATGCACACATACACATATTCACGCACATACACACCCTCACGCACGCACACACACATGCACACACAGAGGCATATGCACACACACATGCATATATACACATGCACACACATACATGCACACACACATGCACACAGTGCATATATATATATATACATGCACACACATACATACACACACATGCACACACACATACACACACATACACACACATATACACACACATACACACACATACACACACACCATCACGCACGCGCACGCACACAAACACACACACACACACACACACACACACACACACACACGCACGCACGCACGCAC
>NC_069000.1:12174754-12176251 GCF_001194135.2 Octopus bimaculoides
CACACACACACACACACACACACACACACACACACACACACACGCACGCACGCACGCACATATATATATACAGAATATGGGAGTAGCGAACTGCATATGTGCTACGTTTTGTGAGTGTGAAAATATGTATGAGAGTGTTGATGTGAAGACAATTGCTAACTTCATGGTATTTGCTAATTTATGTTTTATACAGTAGACGTAGACAGTCGTGGGCGATTATATTTCTATGATGTGTTTGAGTAGGTGTTTCTGTGTCTGTGTGTAGGATGACTGTATGGTTAAACTGTTTACTTCCCAGCCACGTGGCATCAGGTTCAGTCCATGTGCGCGGTACTTTGAGTAAGTGCCTTATACGATAGCTCCAGACTAATCAATTCTTTGTGAGTGAATTTAGTAAACAGAAACTGCGTGAAAGCCCTTCTGATGTATGTATGTATATGTGCAGATTTATATATTTCGTTTTATGTATGTCTTCTCATGCATATAGTTGCATATGTAGACATGCTCATATATACTTAAAGGATAAACTTCTAGAAAGTTTTACAGATTTTTAACCAAAACTTAATAAGTTCGAACCACTCACCCAATGAGGATTTCTGCCAAATTTGGTGAAAATCCGTTCAGCCGTTTTGCAGTAATTTTGCAAACACACAGGCAATCAGATCAAGACGAGCGACTACAAAAAATCCTGCTTTCGCTTACGCGCGCAGGGTAATAATAATAATAATAATAATAATAATAATAATAATAATAATAATAATAATAGTAATAGTAATAATAATAATAATAATAATAATAATAATAATAATAATAATAATAATAATAATAATAATAATAATAATAATAAGAAGAAGAAGAAGAAGAAGAAGAAGAAAAAGAAGAAGAAGAAGAAGAAGAAACGACTCTTGTACTTGATTACTAGGTTATTAATCGATCCCAGAAGACTAAACGGTAAAGTTGATCTTTACCATTGTGAACATACAGCGCAGAGTAACGGAACAAATATCTTTAAAGCTAGCTACCCAATACCCACTCAACAGTGTTTGTCATTTCATCACCTCCTTCCTTATTGGGTAATTACAGAGACAAAATAAATATTAAAAAAATGTCCGTTGAATATTCACCAGTGTTTTCCCTAGTCACATTAGTGTAAAACTGGGAATGGCGTTGACAAGAAGTGAGAAGCGAACTCAAAAAAGCATCTTCCCCATAACCCCCAAGTACCGGTGCTGTCAAGGAGATAGATATAATATTATTATATAAACGGAACCGAATATATTGCTATGTACCGGGACGATGTGGACCATACGAGTGGTAATGGAATTTTGACACAACTCTGTAGATGATTGGATAACGAAAGCAGATACGTCATTCAATAATAGTCAAGAAAAACTAAACGAAGGCGGAAGAGAGAAGAGGAACGTAATGGTGTGTGTGTGTGTGTGTGTGTGTTTGTGTGTGTGTGCGTGTATGCATGTATGTATATATATATGTGTG
>NC_069000.1:12176730-12176957 GCF_001194135.2 Octopus bimaculoides
TATATATATATATATATATATATATATATATGTATGTATAATAAAATATATATACGTGTATATATATGTGTATGTGTGTGTGTGTGCGTGTGTGTACATACATTACATATATACACACACACACATATGCACATACTCGCACATATGTATATGAGCATTAATAACTGGATATATGCATATATATATATATATATATATATATATATATATATATATATATATATATA
>NC_069000.1:12177749-12181509 GCF_001194135.2 Octopus bimaculoides
TATATATATATGTATGTATGTATGCATGTGTATGTGTGTGTTGTGTTTGTGTACATACATACATACATACATACATACATACATACATGTATGTTACATATATATTATATCATACTTTGATACTGTGTGGACTGAGATACCCGTTGACTGGCCGCTGGTATTTATAGTGTTAAACATTTTCGGTATGCAAATTAGGTACCCCTTCATAGAGTAACTGCTGCATTAGGTGAGTATATAAATAGCTTGGCTGCTTGTCTTTCTGCGGATTGTCAAAATGATGTGGACGCCTCTGATAAGTACTCAATAAATTCCGAAAATCGAGTAAGGTTCTTCATCATTATATTCAGTCTGCGGAGAAATGGCTAAAATCTACTCTGCTTAAAATTTTACCATATGTTACGTATATATTTAAAAGTCTTTGTGAAAAGTACTTTATGTAGTTATACTAAATATAAAAAAGACTTTTTAAACATTTTTTTTTTCTAATGCTGTAAATTTTTTTATTAGAACGTCACCTTTTTGAAGAAGTGTCTTTTAGTGTTCGTGAGCCATCGAATTTATGTCGTTCGAAGTAAAAGTTAGTGTTGATTTGTTACAGCTGAAATAAGTGAGTCTATCCTCAAATAGATAGATTCACTTATTTCAGCTGTGACGAGTCAACACTAGATGTTAACTTCGAACAAGATAAATTCGATGGCTCAAGAAACTGGAAGTTTGTCAATTGTAAGCTGTTGTTAAATAACAACATTAAAAAATAACCACAACAACTGAGCCAATGCAATGGAAAGGTGGAACGTATTGTTTTGAAAGGTGTAATCTCTGTTAAATGATACTCCTTTGGTAGCGATGATGGAAGACATATGGCGTAAGAAGCAGCTTATTGAAATAACGTACAAGACATTTAGGATAAAAGAAGGTTGGCAATGTATGATTTCTGGAAGTCTTTTACTTGTCATAAAAGAGAAAGAAAAAAGAGAGAAAAAGCAACAAAAACGCTGTGTCATCACACTTTCTGAATTGTTTATTGTTTTAATACTCTAGTCAAGATTTCTCGTTGCAGCTGGATGAGTTAGTTGTTGCTAGATGCCCAGGATATGAACGTCTTTTCTGACGGGTCGTATCTTGTCACTTGATTTTTGAAAATAGGATGTTGCTGTATTGCAAAACTACCACGAAGAAAATTATTTCCCGTCAATTCATCCCAAATAAGTGTAAATAGATGCCATGTTTTGGATAGGTAGATAGATAGGAAGATAGATAGATGGATAGATAGAGTATTTTGGCATTGTAAAAGCTGTTTCTAATAATGTCTTAGCAGAGACAGAGACAGCAATTTCGAGAGGAATCGTTAAAATAAATTACCAGTACTAGAGTGGTACTTTACTTTATTGAACCCCGAGGGATGAAAAACACAGTTGACCTAAGTGCTATTTGAACTCAGAACGTAAAAGACTATTTTTGTATGACACCTTAACGGTTCTACCAATCGAACAGAAGAATGAGTTGTCAGTTTGCTAAGTTTACCGAGGTTACAGTTCTTTAGAGGTTAATTACGAGAAGGCAGTGCATTGAATACAGTATTTTAAAAAGAAAGTAGTTTAAACTCAAAACTTGTCGTTAGGAGTTCAAATCATTCCTGAGTCGTCGAAGGTGTAAATATGCACAAATACATATATAATGACATAGACATATAATGACATGCATACATACATATATACACAAATATACGGCAGGCTTCCGCACAGTTTCCGTTTAGCAAATTCCTTCAGAGGGCATTCGCCAACCTGGGTCTTTAGTAGAAGACATTTGCCGAGGTGCAGTGTAGTGGGATTGAACTGGAGACCATGCGGACGCAAAACAAGGTTCCTAACAGCAATGCTTTGCCTGCAAAGTTCACATATGAATTCGTTCTGTATATAAACACCAGAAATCTGACAGACACATGGAAACAGAATTTTTATACCCATTCTGAAGAATTAAAAGAATGGGTTAAGTTATCTTCGTGCGAGTCTCCATTTACCACTCTTCGAATTTTACTAAAGAACACGTGTTTCTTTTCGGCCCCTTCTTTTTCTACTGCCCTTTATCTTGCCTTGGCTTGAAATGTTTTGACATATTACAATATTCCTCAGCTTTCACTGCCCCACCCATGGAGAGATCCCTGTTAAAACACCCACCTCCAATCCAAAACATTTCTTTCCATTCACTCCTCTTCCGCCTCCTCTCTTAGAATCCCCCTCTCTCTTTATCTCAATCCTACCTCATCTTGACATCGTTCGAGGACTTTCAATTTTATTTTATTTATTTTAAACTGTGTTTCATTTTATTTTCACAGTTCAGTTTACTCATTCTGTCAGTCTTTCGCGTTTCTTTAACCATTCTGCTTTGCTGTCAACATATCTCCCTTTTTACCCTTCGCTTTCCTCCACACTGTTTTTTTCTCTCTCTCTCTCTTTCTGTCACTCATTCTCTCTTTCCTCAAATTCTTCTATTCTCTGTTCCCAACTCGTCTTCTCTTGGTTCATTATATCTATTCATTATTTTTTTAAATTTTTAAATTTTTTTTTTATTTTTAGCAAGGCGGCGAGCTGGCAGAATCGTTAGCACGCCGGGCGAAATGCTCAGCGGTGTGTGTGTGTGTGTGTGTGTAAGTAATTGTTTTCATATATGTAACTGGTAGTCCGTCGGTGATTCGATCAACGGTACAGTCTGCTCAGGGAGATTCAGCGTGATACAGAATATGACAAGGCTGGACCTTTGAAATAAAGGTACTACTCATTTTTGTCAGTTGAGTGGACTGGAGCAACGTGAAGTAAAGTGCTTTGCTTAAGGACACATCGCGCCGCCGGTTTTCGAACTCATAGCCTTACGATCATGAGTTAAATAACCAAACCACTAAGTCACGTGACTTCACTTTCATACATATACGCTACACTTCTATGTATGAATACCCAATTCAGATTTCGAGGATGCGAGTAGCAATCGCCAGAGGCCACAAAATTCATTGCTATAAATGCGTTCGGTCGAATCAGTTTCTATTCTGAGATCTTCTGTAACAATCTGTTTTTTCATTCTTTCTTTCGTTTTTTATTCCCCTTTCTCATTTTTGCCTTTTTCCTTCTTTGTTCTTCCTTTATTCTACCTCAATTTTTTCTTTCTGTTTTTTTTTCATGCCTTTTAGCCCAACCATCGGAGCGTGAAGGGCTCCTCTCGAAAACAAGTACCTGAGATGTTTGTGATCTGTAAAGAGTTTTTGAGTAGGGACAGAAAACAGATGTATGAGCACGCAATGCGGACGTGCCTACTGGATTCGTAAAACGGAAAAGAAGAATGAAACCGCAATGCAGACGTGCCTACTGGATTCGTAAAACGGAAGAGAAGAATGAAACCGCAATGCGCATGTCAAAATAACTCTCACGGTTTCCTTTTCTAATACCCACCTTGCGATCTTCTAACCCAACACTTCTTTCTCTGTGGGTCTATCGCTTTATTCTTCACGCACAAGACTTCTCTCTCTCTTTTATCCCCTCTACGATAGCTTTTTGATCAGCTCTTTCTCTACGTCACACTGATTTCCTCATACCCCACCCAGCATTCTCAACTTATGTTTTTTTTATTCCGAAAAGCCTTCTCTTATAATAGTTTACTTCGTTCTCTCGGTCTCCTCTCCTCTCTTAATAAACACACACACACACACACACACACACACACACACACGCGCGCGCACGCACGCACGCACGCACACACACACACAAACACA
>NC_069000.1:12181543-12182692 GCF_001194135.2 Octopus bimaculoides
ATATATATGTATATATACGTAAACATACATACGTACATATATTGATATACACATATACAGTATATATATATATATATATATATATATATATATGAGTATGTATATATATATATATACATATATATACATACATACGTACATATATACATACACACATATACAGTATATATATGCATATTTATATATACATATATGTACGTATATTTATATATGCATACCTATGTACAAAGCTCACATACATACATGCATACATACATATGTGTGTATATATATGTATAGATATGTATGTATATGTGAGTATGTATATATATATATGTGAGTATGTATATATATATTTATATATATATATATACATACCTATGTACGATGCTCACATGCTCACATACATACATGCATACATACATGCATATATATATATATATATATATATATATATATATATATATATATATATATATATATATATATATCTTTTAACCACATCCCAGTTCCAAGTGACACCACCTCCATCGCCTCGTCATTCTGTAACTCTCCCCCTTTTCTTCGTTTCCCAGCTCTGTCTCACTTTATTGGTTTAACCCGCCACTCCTTTTTCTAAACACTCCCACCCTGTCACTTCCAATATGCCCCATCTTTTATCCCTTCCTTCCCGTATTCTCCCACCACCACCACCACCACAATCCTGCGACACAAGAACAGTCTTTTTACTAAGGCCCTCACCCCCTTCACGATCGTCTCCAAGGATATTCTCAGCTGTGAGGGAATAATGAGGTAATTTGATATGTGAGTTGGGCAGAGATGGCCGGACCCGGTTGGGGGGAAGCGGTGTAGGCAGAGGTAATGTAAATACAAAGCTATCTCCCCTACCAGTACATAACACCTTATTATCCCTTTCCCCCAAATTTCAGGCCTTGTGCTTATAGTAGGAAAGATTATCATTATTATTGGAAAAAATCTGAAATCATTATTTATCATCATTATTATTAACCTTCGTCCTGTCTTTGTCCTTACATGTTTTTAATTGATATTAGCCCTTGTGGCCAATAAAACGAATTAATTATTATTATTATTATTATTATTTTGTGTTCAAATTTCGTCAAGTTTGATTTTGTCATCCTTTCGGGGTTGATAAAATAAGTGCCATTTAAG
>NC_069000.1:12183469-12184371 GCF_001194135.2 Octopus bimaculoides
GTGTGTGTGTGTGTGTGTGTGTGTGTGTGTGTGTGTGTGTGTGTGTGTGTGTGTGTGTGTGTGTGTGTGTGTGGAGAGGAGAGAGTTGTATAGTAAATAGGTGAATAAATATTTTACAAATGGACAGATGACTAAATACTTTATATATAGTTAAATAGTCGTGGACACAAACATAGTCACACACACTGGCACACACATACAAACACACACACACACACACACAGACAGACGAAATAACAGAGACAGACTTATTAATACAAAATCATAGAGACTATCATAAAGACAGTTAAGAAAAACAAATATCATAATAATAATCCATAGTGAGACGTAGTGAATGTTACGTATGAAAGATTTGAGAAAGCCAAAAGAAGTTTTATCTTTCAATGTGAGGAAATACAAACAATCAAATAAAACAAATGGCCGCTGAGAAATTTACATTAAAGAAGGCATAGGTTATATTATTAAATCAAAAAGAAGAGAGAGGAACTAAACTTGAAAGGGCAAAAAGCTAAAAAGAAAAAAAACTAGCATCAACGAAAATGCATTTCAAGTCAGTATTTAAACTTAAATGACTTGATTTAAGATTTCTTGTAAATCATAGGTTCACTCCTCCTGTTCCACCATCTCCTCGTTCTTCCTTCCTTCCTTTCTCATTTTTAATCCGACCCTCCTTCACCTCCTCCTGTTCACCCCACTCCTCATTCACTTGTCTGTTTTTATACACACGTACACATATGTATGTATATATGTAATGTATGTAAGTATGTATACACACAAACGCATATATGAGTGTATATACACGATACACGCAGATATCTGTGTGTATTTGTTTGTGTGTGCGTTTGTATTTCTCTCTCCACCCTCTCTCTCTCTCTGTATGCATATATATATATATATATATA
>NC_069000.1:12184406-12186718 GCF_001194135.2 Octopus bimaculoides
AATATATACATATATATTTATATGCGAATATATATATGTGCATCTATCTATCTATCTGTCTGTCTATCTATCTATCTATCTATCTATCTATCTATCTATCTATCTATCTATCTACACACACACACACACAGATAGATAGATAGATAGATAGATAGATAGATAGATAGATAGATTATTAACTGACTGGAAATGGTTCATTCTGCAGTGTTTAGTTTATTTTAAAGTAATACTCTGGACGCCCTCTACCGGCATCCTGCGGAAACTCATCAAATTCATTTACATCACTTTAGCAGAAAACGAACGAAACGAGAGCCGTTCAGACTTAAAGCTCCCGACTCACAAAACATTGCCAGTTCCAAACAGATCAGCAGAGACTTTTGCCATTTGCTCTGCAATTGTTCGGAACGTGTTGTTAACAATAGACTGAAGTGGAAAAGAAAACTCTGCTGCTAAGGAGTGCTAAAAGTCGCATTTCCAAGTTAATCTCACAACTCTTCCCGTCTGATGGACCATTGCGAAAAGAATAAAAATCAGAGAGAAATAAAAGTAAAAATAAAACAGAGTTGCTATGAAGAATAATTGATTAGTTTGTTGCTAGTTCGCGTTGATACGGAAAGTTTTATTATTTTTTCTTAATATAAGTAAACATGGGAATCGTTAGAGAGATGCTATTGAACAAAACAATGTTAACAGAATCTTAAATATTCATCATGTCGAATGACGGGAATATGGGAGGCAAAAGGTTATAAGGGTATTAAAAAGATGTAAGCCTTATTGAATGAAGATTTAATCAAATTTGGGACCAATCTATATTAAGAATACTTCTATTTCTCAAAGCTAAACGGCTATGCATATAACTTAAATTGATGCTGGTAGAGTAGGGTGGCTGAACTGTAAAAGTTTTAGTGTAATTACAATAAGTAAGTTAAGGGGAAGTTACTCAAATGGATCAATTGCATGAATGATGCACACACGAAAAGTAATCTCAATGAATTGAAAATTTGTCTTGTTGCATTCTGTTATTTCGTTCTTTTACTCGCTTTCTTCACTGAACTACGACCATGCTGGCGCATCGCGGTGCTCCAGCATGGCCACAGTCAAATGACTGAAACGAGTAAAAGAATAAAAGAAATAGTGGTATAACAAGTGTTTCTCATTACTATGCGTAGAAACACACTTTTGACGTTCCTTTACCATATATAACAGGCTTGATTAGCTAGAGGACATTTTGGGTCTCTAAACACCCATGCCCAGACACAACTGAGCTCCATTTGCCCTCGTCTTGCTTATTTCTCTGGTTATATATTCTACCGTCTGACATAATTATGCAGAACAAGATTTGCTATTTTCGTGACTAGGTTAAGCTTTAAAACGGCTCAGTAAATCTGCAAAAACCCTCACAAGGTCCAGTTGTTGTGGTAGAGTATTGGTTTGTGTATCTCATTGACAAAGGGTGATGCCAATGGAGAATCTGTAAAATACACAAAAACCACCAATACTACTACTACTACTACTACTACAACACCAGAACTTATCATCCAAGACGGTGATAGTGCAGTTTGTGAGGCAATTTGGTTGCTATTTCTTGCAGCTCGGTGAGAAACCACATAGAACGACCTCCTCCTTGGATCATGAATTATAAAGTTAGAAACAGATGTAACGCTTTCAAGCAAAGAACCTGAAAAACATATTGGGACCAAAACTACCACAGCTACCACTACGACGCTATTATATTTCCCACCACAATCACCAAACACAGACTAACAAGAGATTAACAGTTTGTGAATGTAGAAAAAACAGAGATCTAATGGGAATGGAAGCAAAATAATGTCACATGAAAGTAAGCATTCAAAAGAAGTGGATTGTGGGTAATGGGGTTGTAGAGGTGTTGGGGTAGAGAGAAATGAAGTATATGTTTTAGTACATGACGTCGCCATTAAAAGAAGCCAGATAGATAGATGGATAGATAGATAGATAGATAGGTAGATAGATAGATAGATAGATAGATAGATAGATAGATAGATAGATAGAAGGATAGCGAGTGAGAGAGAGAGGGGGAGGGAGGGGAGAAGAAGAGAGAAAAGAACGGATGATTCGTGGGATTAAAAAGAGTAAAAGACTGAATTAAGTTCGGTTGGTGTTTGGGTTTTTCGGTCTCGGTGTCAGAAATGTTTAACGAAGATCTTTCAAGAAAATGTTATGAAACACCTGGAACCACTGCTGTTTCCATCTGAATCCGGGCTTTCCTCATATAAACATACAAGCACAGGATAGATAGACGCCCGTATACACACACACACACATACACACAC
>NC_069000.1:12186894-12191675 GCF_001194135.2 Octopus bimaculoides
TATGTACATATATATATTCTTTTATTCTTTTATTTGTTTCAGTCATTTGACTGCGGCCATGCTGGAGCACCGCCTTTAGTCAAACAAATCGACCCCAGGACTTATTCTTTGAAAGCTTAGTACTTATTCTATCGGTCACTTTTGCCGAACCGCTAAGTTACGGAGACGTAAACACACAAGCATCGGTTGGCAAAAGATGGTGGGAGAACCCTAACCCTAACCCTAACAAACACACACACACACACACACACACACACATATATACATATATACGACGGGCTTCTTTCAGTTTCCGTCAACCAAATCCACTCACAAGGCTTTGGTCGACCCGAGGCTATAGTAGAAGACACTTGCCCAACGTGCCACGCAGTGGGACCGAACCCGGAACCATGTGGTTGGTAAGCAAGGTACTAACGACACAGCCACTTGTACATACATACATACATACATACATACACTCACATATATAAACATAGTGTGCGTGATTGTATGAATGTTTGTGCATGTGTGCGCGCATGCGTGCGGATTAGACATATGCAAGTCAACAAATATCTAGTACCAACTCATTCATTCCTTCCTTCATTCCTTCATTCACTCACTCACTCTTTCTTTCGGTTCATTGCTCCAATCTATATTCAATGTCTTTGTCATTCTTCCTTCTCAAATGCATCTTCTCTATCGCTTTTACTTTCGACTTCTTCCTTTTCATTTGCTCACTTTTTATCTTCGTCCATCTTGTCCTTCTATAATGCCTTTCTTTCTGCTAACACCCTTCAACCTCTCCCTCATTTTCACTCTGTCTCTCTCTCTTTATCTCTCTCTCTCTCTCTCTCTCTCTCTCTCTCTCTCATTCTTTCTAAAACTCTTTCTCTCTCTCTCTCAAAAACATATGTATATACTTATACGCCTACACCCACACGCACATACACACACACGCACACACCCTCACACATACTCTCAGACACACACACACAGACACACACACACACACACACACACACACACGCACACATATATATATATATGTATATCTGCATACGGTGTATATATATACATATGCATATATTTATATTAACATATATATATGCATATATGTATTATATATATATATATATATATATACATACATACATACATACATACATTCATGCATATATATATACATATATGCATACATATATTTATGTATGCTTGAATGTCTTATATATGTATCTGTATATATGTGTGTGTGTACATATACGTGTCTCTTAGTGTGTGTGTGTGTATATAATACACTCACATAATCTCATAGATACAAACAAGGGCATACGCACACACACACACATACACCCTGATCCCGCCACCGCTTTCCCGCCTTCTCTTCATCTGTTATTCTACATCGCTAATCCCTCACTTCCCTGCATTATTCCACCTTACCATATTCCTCACAAACAGTCTGGTGGCGATCACATGGAACAAATGGCGAATTATTTGAAGTCATTGATTTAAGCCATCACTTAAAACAACAATCAAAGTCGTACGTAAGTAGAAAGACACCGCCCCCCCCCCTCCACGCCACCCTAACTAAATGGATGGTGATGATTGAATGACTCATTGGTTAACAGCGCCACTTAGCGGAGGATGCGAACACATTTGTCGAACGGAAGATAAAACACTACTACTATTGCTGCCGCCGCCGCCGCAGTAGTAGTAGTAGTAGTAGTAGTAGTAGTAGTAGTAGTAGTAGTAGTAGTAGTAGTAGTAGTAGTAGTTGTAATAGTAGTAGTTCGTTAAACATTTCTGACACCGAGACCCAAAACCCAAACACCAACCGAACTTACTTCAGACCTTTACCCCTTTCGATCTCACGAATCATTTGTTCTTTTCTTTTTCCTTCTGCCCCTCCTCTCTCTCTAGCATTAAGTCTAGTCTACCCAAGATTATTAATGTTCAATGTATCTAATATGTCTTCCATTTTGTTTTTTTTTGTCTTTGTCAAGATACATTTTGGTTTCCGTCTGCCATTAATGACCAAAGATGAGGGTCAGTTAGTGACCTGCACTACTGGAACAGCGTTGTTTGTGCCTGCTGCTTCTATCTTTTCTGTATACGATTTTCGAGAGGACCAAATCCTGGAAAGTATGTTATTGGAAGAAAACTTTTTGCCCATGAAACTTGTCTTCCACTTTCCACGTCACGGGGATGGGTCCAGAATAACAGTATGGCCGTTACAATTTTGACACCAGCATTGTCATAGGAGTTGTCAGAACGAGGTAGTTGTCAGAACGAGGTATCAGTAATACTATGGCTGTGAAATCTTGCATGCATTAATTTCAACATTTCTTATTAATATCTGCATTGTTTCTTTCCAGGTAAACTGACCTTTGTCTGCTCAAAGAAGTCTTCGAAAGTAACTAGTTGCGACTTGAAAACGAACAAAAGTTGGCATCGCCGTATTTTCAAGTAGAAAAGGGTTTCAAGTAGAAAAGGGTTTAGCCTCCAAGAACATTCATGCTGACATAGCTGCTACAATAGAGGACGACGCTCCAGCTTTATCAAAGGTGCAAATGTGGACTGCTGAATTTAGGAGGAGAAAGGGGACTCTTGAAAATGACCCAAAGACTGGGTGCCCTGCAGCTTCCACCACCAAGGTAAACATTGATCGTTCTAACCAGATGGTGATGGATGACAGGCGATTGACCATAAATCAAATATCCAATGCTGTTAGCATATCCCATGAGAGAGTTGACAATATTCTGCTCGGCGAACTTGGCATGACGAAGGTTTCTCCTCGGTGGGTGCCATCTCTTCTGACACCTGATCAAAAGCGCACAATGATGATCCTATCAAAATCTTACATAGTTTGAGACAGTCCCAGCTGGTTTCCTTGAACGTTTCCTACCCAAGATGAGTGTTGGTTTCATCTCTTTAAGCCGGAGACAGACAAAGAAACAATCCATGCTGTGGAACCACCCTTCCTCACCTGCCCCAAATAAGGCCAAGGTTGTTTCATCTGCAGGGAAGGTGATGTTCTCAGTTTTTCGGGATGCAAAAGGCATCGTGTTTATTGACCATCTCGAGATGGGCGTCATCATCAACGGAGAGTACTATGGCCAACTTGTTGAGGCAGTTACGAAAAGCTGTCAAAACCCAAAGCCTAGGAAAACTGACGAGTGATGGCATGTTTAAGCAGGACAATGCTCCAGCACACAAGTCCTTCGTTTTAATAGCAGTTGTGCGTGACTGTCACTTTGTGCTGGTTGATTACCATCCCTGTTCCCATGATTTGGCCCCATACGATGATCATCTGCTCTTCAATATGAAAAAAAGCACTTGGTCGGGAACTAGTATCGCAATGACGATGACGTCATGCTTGCTGTTGATAACATTTTTCGCCAACAGGGGGCAAAGCTTCTTCACCGATGGAGTCCTAAACCAATGCAAGAAGTGTATGGATTGCAAGTTGAATTATGTTGAAAAATAAACCTCACATGCCATGAGAGTATCCCCATCAGCTCATGAAATTTTCAGCAGATACACAAACAGACACAGACACACACACACATACGCACGCATGCACGCACGCACATATGTATAAGCATACATACATATTTAAGCTGAACTTAGATAGCAAAATTTAAAATTCTTTAGAAACATTTAATAGTTTTGATGAGAAATGTAGTAAGAAACATTTCTTTTACAAGAGATTTTAGCGAAAACCTACATGTTAGCATATTCCTCATTTATACCGCATCAGATATAGAAACGAAAATCTCACGAGATGTATCAAATTCTCTAGTGTATTTCGATTCATACTGCACATGTTCAGCATGGAAAATAAAGACCACTTCAAAGGGAATATATGGAAGGGAATTATGGTCTAACAACCTGATCCACCACAAATGAAATGATGAAAAAAAAAAAAGAAATACCTGCTTCCACTTCGTCCTTCTCTGGTGAAACGAGAATGGGTCTGAGAATGTTCATACATGTACGTACTCAGATATAAGTATACGCAAATACACACACACACAAACACACACACATACACGCACACATAAGACACACATACATATATACATAAGCAGACACGCTTATACAAATGCATACACCAATCGCTAACATATGCAAACAAATACGCGCATGTATGAAGGAACGCACACACACACACACACACACACACACACACACACATACACACGCACACACACACATACATGCATATACGCAAAAACGCGTGCGCGCAGAAGTATACTATTTCTGCACACAAACGTATGTACACAGTAACATAAATATATAAACATAAAGTTGTGCGTGTGTATTATATATGTACATACTCAAGTTCGTACAGGAACGCACACATATCCATATACACACCTACACACACATACGCATATATATATATATATATATATATATATGTAATGCATATATAATGTATATAAAATGTGAATATATATATATGCATGTATAAACTTATAACCATATATGTCGGCTGAAATTCGAAGCCCTCCTTTTCCTCCTCCTCTACCACACTTTATTCGCGTAATTTTTTCTTCTATTTGCTACTCTTTATCACCACCACCACCACCATCATCATCATCATCATCATCATCGTCGTCATTGTTGTCGTCGTCATCACCACCACCACCACCACCACCACCACCATCATGATCATCATCATCATCGTCATCATCATCATCTGCATCATCATCATCATCATCATCGTCATCATCATCATCGTCATCATCATCATTTTCATCATCTTCATCATCATCATCATCATCTGCATCATCATCATC
>NC_069000.1:12191957-12194152 GCF_001194135.2 Octopus bimaculoides
ATCATCGTCATCATCATCATCGTCATCATCATCATTTTCATCATCTTCATCATCATCATCATCATCTGCATCATCATCATCATCATCATCATCGTCATCATCATCATCGTCATCATCATCATTTTCATCATCTTCATCATCATCATCATCATCTGCATCATCATCATCGTCAATGTCGTCGTCATCATCATCATCATCATCATCATCATCGTCATCATCATCATCGTCATCATCATCATTTTCATCATCTTCATCATCATCATCATCATCATCTGCATCATCATCATCGTCAACGTCGTCGTCATCATCATCATCATCAAATTCGTTGTTGTTGTGGGTCGTTGTCATCATCGTCATCACGATCGTCGAGGCCGTTGTTCTGGTCGCCGTGGTCGTCGTTACCCACTGGCTGTGGTTTCGAACGCCATCTTCGCCCTCTTCGCCGTGGACATCGTTATCATTATCATCATCATCATCATCAGCATCCTTTTCTTGTCCTCTTTTCCTCCCCTTCTCCTGCTCCTCTTCATCTTCACCCTCCCACTTGTCCTCCTAGACCTTAACCCTCTTTCTTCTCCAGCTCCCCTTTCTCCACCCCTTCCTTCTCCCCCGTTCTCCCCTTTCCACCTCCTCCTCCGTCTACTCATCATCATCATCGTCATCATCATCATCATTGTTATCGTCAGTAACATTATCATCATCGTCATCAGCACCGTTAAAGATTAGCGACTGAAGACATTTTAGCGTCGATTCCTTATTCTCCATGTTCCATTATACTTGCAAAAGGTATCAACGTGCCAATACTGTATTTCTATAAAAACATTATAAATAAACGTGTGTGTATGCTTGTATATGTGTGTGTGCGTGTGTGTGTGTGTGCGCGTGTGTAAGAGAGCTGTGCCGCTGATAGTTGAGTAAATTTTATACACCAAGGGGTTGGACGATGGATGTTGTTTTTTTTTTTCTTCTGATGTAATAAAGAGTTGTCCTTTCTAACAATATTATTTTGTACTCTAGGCCCAAGGCTCGAAATTTTTGGTGGGATGGGGGCCATTCAATTAGATCGACCCCCCCCCAGTACACAGCTGATACTTTATCGATACCGAAAGGATGAAAGGCAAAGTCGACCTCGGCGGAATTTGAACTCAGAACGTTGCGGCTGACGAAAGACCGCTAAGCATTTCGCCCGACGTGTCAACGTTTCTACCAGCTCGCCGGCTTTCTAGTAATATTCTTTTCTACTCTAGACACAAGGCCCGAAATTTTAGGGGAGGAGCCAGTCGATTAGATCGACTCCAATACACAACTGGTACTTAATTTATCGACGTGCTAACAATTCTGCCTGCTCGCCACCTTAAATTTATTCTTTCCTACTCTAGATACAAGGCCCCAAACATTTTTGCCAACCAAGGACTTATGATTGGACTTGGTAGACAGAACCTTAGGGAAGCCTTTTACATGTGTGTGTGAGGTGGGGGTCCACTTATATTTGTTTTCATCCATCGTTTGATAACTGGCGATGGATTGTTTCCGTTCTCAACACATAATGGTTTAGCAAAAGAGTCCGATAGAATAAGTAACAGGCTTACAGAAATAAACCCTTCATGGTGGTGCCCCAGAATGTCCGCAGTCCAGTGGCTGAAACCAGTATAAGATAAAAAGTAAGAAAATAAGATTTCCACTCATCTTACTCTAGGTAATACAAGAACCTTCAAAACTAGCTCTAAATTCTATAGATCTTCGAAATTATAACCCAACTGTTGAGTTTGTTCGTCAGTAAAAAATGCTTCCGGTCCGGCGAACGTCTTAGAAGAGCAAATGCAAACTGCATTAGGATTGATTTCACAAAATGATGCTCTCGCTGCCGCTGCAAGCAATTATCGCAGATCACACTACAAGAAACTCCATTCGCCTAATTGGCAACGATTCATTTAGCAGGAAGTTTCTTTTTTTTTTTTTTTTTTAAAGGGAAGCAAGCTACGGCTTTGTTCTATTGCTAATAGAGTGACTTCTTCTGACATGACTAAATGGCCAACTTTGATCCGTTAAATACATTCATTTTATCCCACACTTAGGAAGACCCATCCCTATCGTCTGAAATAATCGTATCTTTTCTTTGCATTTTTTTTGGTTCCCCTTTAGCTTACAGGAAAAAAAAAGAACAGAGAAAACTCAAGCTGAATATCAGCTTCATT
>NC_069000.1:12194380-12195223 GCF_001194135.2 Octopus bimaculoides
TATATATATATATATATATATATATATATATATATATATATATTCATGTAAATATGACATATCTACACACACACATACACATACGCACCCCCACATATATATATATGTATATATGGGTGTGTGGTAAGAAGTTAGCTTCCGAACCATAAGGTTCCTAGTTCAGTCCCACTGCGTGGCACCTTGAGCTAGTGTCTTCTACTATAGCCTCGGATCGACCAAAGCCTTGTGAGTAGATTTGGTAGACGGAAACCGAAAGAAGCTCATCGTATATATAAATATACACATATATACGAGGGTGTGCTGCAAAGTTCCTAGTTTTGAGTAAAAGAAAATACAGGAGGATCAGTTAATTATGATTTCATTCAAGATACACACACTTATTGCAGCGGTCCTTCAGGTTTTCTAAGCCCTACAAAAGAACTTGGAAGGTTGGACCTCCAGGCACTCCTTTCATGACACCTTTAAAGCTAAGAACTTTTCGGCAAGCGCTCGCACCCCCCTCCCGCTTCACATGCATATGTATTTACACACACACACATACACGTATACATACATACCTACATACATACCTACATACATACATACATACATACGTACGTACTTGCGTAACCATTTCTATGTAAATTAACAAAAAGAACTCAATACTGTTAAGTAGAGTGGAATAACATATTTCAGGTTAAAATTTTATGAATTTCCTTTTCGTGGTACGTGTTTGTCATTCTACCTACCTACCTGCTTACCTATCTATCTATCTATCTATCTATCTATCTATCTATCTATCTATCTATCTATCTATCTATCTATCTATCTATCTATATACATACATATATATATATATATATA
>NC_069000.1:12195993-12196594 GCF_001194135.2 Octopus bimaculoides
ATATATATATATATATACAAACACAGACATACACACACATGCATGTACACATGAATATATATATATAAATATAGATTCTCATGACATAACTTGATATGCAGACACGTACACATGGAGACAGGTATACACACACACACACACACACACACACACACAGACACATACACACATATATATATGGGTGGGTGTGTGTGTATGCATATGTATGTGCGCGCGCGTGTGTATATGTAAATATATATGTACTCATATATTCATGTTATATGTGTGCGTATGCGCATGTATACAGGTATGTATATGTATACATGCAAACATACATTTATATCCATCTATTTATCTGTCTGTATATATTATACATACACATACACACACGTGCACGCGTGCAAACACATACATGCACATACACACACATGGACACATACGCACACAGAGATAGACATGTCTATGCACCAGGACACATACATATGGGCAAAGATTATGCTCATACAATGTATTTTTCGAGGTGTAGGTACGAGAGAAAAATGGATGCCCGCAATGACATATGAACACACACAAGCTCTCACACACATGGACATTAAATCATATATATATATATATATATATA
>NC_069000.1:12197154-12199738 GCF_001194135.2 Octopus bimaculoides
TATATATATATATATTTATATATATTTACACACAAACACATCCATGTAAATGCACATACATATATATGCGTATACAAACATTCATGTACATACGTACACACACATACGCATATACACACACACATACACACACACACACTCTCTCTCTCTCTCTCTGTCACACACACACACACACACACAAACATAAATATATATAGAACACATCGCCCACACGCATTGACATACATGTATCTAAGTATTCGAAAAATACAAACCACCAGTTTTGACTCCCCGTAGAGCGAATTTCGCTTCAAGAATCTCTTTTACTCCACGTGTTAGTAGGAACTCAGCATATTGACCTTTCCTAGCATTCTTACCTCCATCATTTCGTGAAGGTATCTGCATCAAGGTGACCCCTATTGTTTCCTTGAAAACCCCTCTAATATGTCGTCTGTGTGTGTTGATTTAATCTAAACCATACTACAGCATTACGTCGTTTCTGATATCAGATGAGGATTTTCTCGTCAGTTGCTATCTTCTAAGAGTACAATTGGTCGTGTCAGTTGATCAGTACAGTGAGTGATCTGACAAGAGTTGGGGTTTACAGTTCGTATCATAGCATAATCGATATTCTGATTGTACTAACAGTTAAGACTTAGCCCTTACAATCTAAGGTCCAGTTTACCTAACTGTAAAAGATGGCGAGCTGGCAGAAACGTTAGCACGCCGGGCGAAATACTTAACGGTGTTTCGTCTGCCGTTACGTTCTGAATTCAAATTCCACCGAGGTCGATTTTGCCTTTCATCTTTTCCGGGTCAATACATTAAGTACCAGTTGCGTCCTGGAGTCAATCTGATCGGCTGGCTCCCCCCCCCCCACAAAAATTCGGGCCTTGTGCCTAGATTAGAAAAGAATATTATTTTCTTCGGTTTTACTGTAGACCGAGGTGTAGTGGCCATGAACACTATAGAACGTCGGTGACTACTGAAGTAAACACGGAGCCAACCAGGATTAATAAGGGGCCAACCGTAGGATGACCTAATATTCACGATATTGATTTATCTTCAAACAGATAACGAAGCTTAATACTAGAAAATATATGGGTTCTGAGTTCAAATTCCGCCGAAGTCGACTTTACCTTTCATCCTTTCGGGAGTCGATTAAATAAGTACCAGTTATGCATTGGGGTCGATGTAATCAACTTAATCCCTTTGTCTGTCCTTGTTTGTTCACTCTTTTTTTAGACTCTTGTGGTCAATAAAGACATAAATATGTATATAGTGGTTAAAAATTTTGGCACAAGACCAACAATTTCGGAAAGGGGATAAATCGAATGTATCATCCTTGGCGCTTAACTGGCACTTATCTTTTTACGACCCTGAAAAGATGAAAGGCAAAAATCGACCCCGGCGGAATTTGAACTCAGAACGTAAAGACAAATGAGATGCCGCTAATCGTTTTGCGCGGCGCGGTAACGATTCTGCCAGCTCCCCTCCGTCCTAATTGGAAATATGAACTAACGAGGAAATAGAAACGGCAGAAGCTTTGGCAAAATTGACGGGATGCTGCTGCTGCTGCTGCTGATGATGATGATGATGATGATGATGCAATTCTGTATTGTCTGAGAGGATGAATTTTTAATTTATTATGTATTAGTTGGAGTGGTGTCCTCAACTTGATTATTGTTTCACTACGTTTCAGCTGTTGTACACTCCAGCCTTCTTTAGGTCTCTTGTGATTCATCTTAGTGCCTTACCCGGGACTGAACTCTGAACCTCCAGATAACTGCACTGCATTAACAAGAGCCTTTATCCACTGCCCTATGCCCGTAGTTAGTGCCAGAGTGAATTTTCTTGGCTTATAAGCATCCATTAATGTCTTCTTACAACAGCTTCGTACCAATTGGACAATACAATTTTGTAGTTTCTGAAATAAGGTATTTTATTTTATGCATTAGTCGGGATTATGCCCTCATCTTGGTTGGTACTTTCACTATATTTCGGCTGAGTACGCTCCAGCTAGTTGATCTAATGCAGACACCAAGAGGTCTGAATTCAATCTAAGGTGAATCACAAGAGACCTGAAGATGGCTAGAGCATACAACAGCCGAAATATAGTAAAAACAACAACAACAACAACAACAACCACTCCATCTAATACATTATAACATGATGATGGTGCTGAGTTGATGACGACGACGACGAGGGTATTGGACAAATATGATGAATAATTCGCAGTTACAGACTACCACAATGACTCATGAGTAATTGTCTGAAGATATTTTTGTCCTGACATTTGCTTATGTATGGAAAATTGTAATTTAAAGATACATTTCGAAGTCCTAATACATTGATTGGAAAGCGCGGTCACTAAAATATTATACACAGAGACACACGTTTGTTCGTACACACACACACACACACAAACACACACGCACAAAAACACACACATACATTCATATACACAAACGTAAACGTACGCATATATCTCTCTTTCTTTGTCTCACCTATCTCTTTCTATCGCTCTGTATATGTGTGTGCGTGTATGTGTGTGTGTGTGTGTGTGTGTGTGTGTGTGTGTGTGTGTGTGTGTGTGTGTGTGTGT
>NC_069000.1:12200295-12205165 GCF_001194135.2 Octopus bimaculoides
TATATATATATATATATATATATATATATATATATATATATGAATATATATACTAATAGGCCACCTATATTATAATACAAATGATATATGAGCATGTACATGTATACATACATGTACATACATATGCTCATATATCATTCGTATTATTATATTATCGAACGCCACGCGTCCATTTGCAAGTAAGTTTATATATATACAATTATACTTTCCTTCACACATACAAACACACACATATCAAAAAACGTCGACAGATAAAGTAAAAAAAAAAGCGTTAAGTAATGTTAGGCTCGGGTTGAATATATTACTACAAAAGCTTTTCGTCTCTTGAAAGAGATTCCATTGCTTTGTTAGATCTGTTTATTTTAGTTTGCCTTTCTCGCTAAATCACTTTTAGGAGAGTGTTTGAGCTGCCGATGTGAGCATGTAGATATGTGTGGTACACTGCGAACGTATGCGTTTACGTTTTTAGACGTACATGTGGATCTGTCTAAATGTAGATCTGTGTGTATGATGAATACGTCCATGTGTATATACATTATATATATATATATATATATATATATATAGACTGAGGGTGCCGGGTAGCACGTTCAGTCTCAATTAGTGTCTATGTATATCGTATATAGACAAATACACGATACTAATTATATATATACTTATATAGACATACATACACACACACACATATATCTATGTGTGTGTGTGTGTGTGTGTGTGTGTACGTACGTCCTTATTTATGCATGTATGCGCGTATACGTGTATGAGTGTGATGTACGCACACGATTATATGTACATACATCTAAGAGACACATATATTTTCTATCTTTCTCTCTCCACACACACACACACACACACAGAGGCATACACACACAGGCATACACACACACACACACACACACACACACACAGAGGCATACACACACACATGCATGCATCTAATCACAAATAAAATATACTCTCATACGCACGTAGCATCAACGAAATCAGCAACAGCTACATAATCAACAGGAAAAACGAAAACAGTATCAAGAAGAAAAAAAGCGCCAGAAACAACAAGCGCAACGGACATAGCCAACAGTATAGAAATGATTATGATGTCGACGAGGCGACACCATCGCCGCCACTGACGACGATAAGTGTGATGATGGAGCGAATGAATAGACAAATGTGTAAGATAACTGACTGTTTGGCAATGGTATGGCGGCATTGCGGTAAATGGATGTCTGTCTGGCTAAGGCGGTGTGAGATCGAACGGTTCCGAACAAGAACCAAATGAGAGTAAATCAGAGAAGATGACAAACAAATGTCGAGAAACAAGAACGGTAAATATAGAGAGAAATTTGTTGTTGTTTTTGGCACTCCGTCGCTTACGACGTCGAGGGTTCCAGTTGATCTGATCAACGGAACAGCCTGCTCCTGAAATTAACGTGCAAGTGGCTGAGCACTCCACAAACACGTGTACCCTTAACGTAGTTCTCGGGGATATTCAGCGTGACACAGTGTGACAAAGCTGACCCTTTGAATTACAGGCACAACAGAAACAGGAAGAAAGAGTGAGAGAAATTTGTGGTGGAAGAGTACAGCAGGGTTCGCCACTCCCCCCTGCCGGAGCCTTGTGGAGCTTTTAGGTGTTTTCGCTCAATAAACACTCACAACGCCCGGTCTGGGGATCGAAACCCCGATCCTATGACCGCGTGTCCGCTGCCCTAACCACTGGGCCATTGCGCCTCCACATAGAGAGAAATAAAGTGAGAAAAATATAACGATAGAGATAGAGAGAGGATAGCGTAGAGAGAGAAAGAGGGTGGAAGAAAGCTATGGCGGCGGGGGGAGACGGAAAGTGTTAGAAGTACGGAGACAACGAGAGACAAAGACGGAGAGTAAGGATGAGGTAAAGCTTAGGAAAGAGGCGCACAGATATATGTAGAGAAAACAAAATAAGAAGGAGAAGCACTGTTATTAAATAGAATGACAGTTCGCAGAACAAAAGAAGAGTGGAATCTTCCATTTTCCACAGAACGGTTCCAGCTGTTGTGTTGTATTGGAGGTTGACTTTAACAAACAAACCCAGCATTTTTGCGATTGAAGAAGAATGTTGATTAAGCAAATCCTGAACTACTTGACATAGTTTTGGCTAAGGTGTTTGTCTTCAATGAAGTGTAATGATGATGTGTGTTATAGTAGTCATGGTAACGATGGCTGAGGATGATGGTGATGGTGGTGGTGGTGGTGGTGGTGGTGGTGGTGGTAGTCCTGGTGATGGAAGTGGTAGTGAGCAGGATGCAGGGTGATAATGTTATGGACGTTAGTGTAGTTACTGCTGCTATTGCTACTGATGATGATAATGATGATATTTTTGTGATGGCAACCAGAACAGTGCTTGCTACTGGGTATGCTTTTCATTATGCTGAAAGTATATATATACCCACGCGCACACACAGAGCACAAAAACACATACATACGTACATGCAAATATATATCTTTTTATTGGTATCTGAGTGTATGCGTAATTTCGTGCTAGACAAGCATATATCCTTACATACAAACACGTACGCATGTACATACACACACACACACACACACACACACACACACACACACACACACACACACACACACACACACACACACACACACACACACACACACATGTATATATTAGTTGTTAAAGTTATCTCTCCAGATATTTCATAGAAATTATAATCGGGTCTGATTTTTGTCACGACGATTCGTATACGAGACGTTAGATGTAAATAAATAAAGAGAGTCAAGATGAGAAAAGGATAATGGGTGTATATGCCATATACACCCATTTTCCCCCCTTCATCAGCATCCATCCAACCCTTTAGTTGTCCTCAAACACACTGCTTAAATAGCCACATGGGTTCTTTTTTTTTTTTGACCATACCAATTTACATATTCTCTTTTACTCTAGGCACAAGGCTCGAAATTTTGGCGGAGGGATCCTGTCGATTAGATCGACCCCAGTGTGGATTACGAAGTATTAACTACACTAATTTTTTTATCGTATATTCTTAGCAATATTTCTGTCTATTTCACCAATTTGTATTCTTGTTGAATTCTGTCCAAATATATAATTAACATGGCTATAAACATTTGTACTGGTAATTTACATAAACGTGAAAACTGTGCGGTTTACATATATATAAAGAGGGTGAATTGTAGTTGAAACTAAAGCAAACATATGAAGAAATATTGTACAAACTAATTTAATTTCCATATTTTATTTAATTTAATAGATTTCCGGCAGGATGTCTTTCCCTGAGAGCCTCACTCCTGAACAATCATTAAGAAAGTAGTTTTAGAAAAAGTTTAGTTGCTTTAGAAAATCTTTAGGTAGTTGAAAATAAATACGAAATTTGACTAGGAATTTGAAACCGAAAATTTTTAACACGTGTAAAAATGGTTTCACGTAAGGATCTAAGCGGCCATAGTATGAAAATTATTGAAAGAAACATAGTCCCCACCCCTCGCGTTCCAAAAACGGAGAAAGAGACAGTAAAGAAAAGTACGTTAAAATGTCTAAAAAACAAAACAACGATTTAATAAATGAAAGAGAGGTAGCTATTAAGGAAAGATTTAAACGGGGTAAACATAGAAACTTTTTAGCTCAATGTATGTATGACTTACAAAAACACTAGATAAATAATGCTTGTGAATAAGAGACGAAGAGGAGCGGTGGGAAGGATGGTGTAAGAGGAGGACCGTAAAGAGAAAAGGCTTATTGCATGATATATTGTCTTAAGGATGACTTATGTATTGGTTTGTTTATATAATGGCGATCAATATTGAGAGAGAAAACAGAATGAGGCGTGTAAGCAATAAATGAAAGAATAAAAACATAGTAACAGCATAAAACATCGTTTTTGGTTGTAGTGTAAAATATAACCGTAAAGTATTTTTTAAATATTTTCATTGACTGGGACGGATTAACATCATTATTAAACAATATATACAACTGTTAGAAATTCTGGGGTACGACGTGATTCGATTGAAATTTTTTTTTTCTCTTTATATAAAATGTAAATAATGTAACAATAGGGTAATTTATTAATAAATATCAAGACTCAGAATTCTTGTTTAAGATATTCCTCTGATGGAATCAACTTTGCTGTTGATTTTGTTCGTAAGGGATTCATATTTTACAAAAGCTGGAAATTTAGCTACAAACTTGTGCTTCATTCAAATTTTTCCGTTTGATATAAAAGTTGTTTGTCTTTCAGTGCATATTTATTTACTGATATGGGACTACTCTTTGCATATGAGGTGGTATCAAAAAGTTTCCGGACTAGTTATGAAAAATAACTTGTTTAACCTAAGTTTAACACCATCTCCTTCGAAATAGTCACCTTGCGCAGGTAGAACTACTCCGGTCCCTGCGTTCCTGTCACTTTTTGAATCCGGCCTGGAAGTCGTTTTTCGTAAGGGATTCGCTCTGGATTTCGACAATGGTGTTAAAAGTTTTAATTATATCGAAATATATCCAAATTTGTCAGCGGACTTATCAAAGTTCACAGTAATTCCATGTGCTACAATCACATAAATTTTTCTATCAATTTAGAAGTCAGAGTTACCTCCCTTGTCCTTGACAAATATTATCATTAACGCTGATGAATTTCCTTGTCACGCTGAATCTCCGTGAGAACTACGTTAAGTGTACACGTGTCTATGGCGTGCTCAGCCACTTGCACGTTAATTTCAAGAGCGGGCTGTTCCGTTGACCGGACCAACCGAAACTCACGTCGTCGTAAACGACAGAGTGCCACCGACACACACACACACACACACAAATACATGTACATACACACACATATACACATGCATACATACACATACACACACATACAGA
>NC_069000.1:12206708-12207697 GCF_001194135.2 Octopus bimaculoides
TATATATATATATATATATATATATATGTATGTATGTATATATGTATATATGTGTCTATGTAGGTATGTATATGTATGCCTAGCACTCACATAAACTGCACTAGACTATACATACTACAACCATTGCTATTTTAGCTTCTAATGTTACATCTGTTACTGTTACCGCAACTGCTCTGCTGCTGATGTTGTTGCTATTACTACCGCAGCTGCAGTTGTACATGTGGATGCTTGCATTGCTACACATATTTCCACAGTGTGTGAAGACAATCGTGTTAGTGTTGCCATGTGTGATGTAGAAAGGAAAAGTAAAAGTAAAAAAAAAAAGATCTAAAAAATCTAATAAATTATTAATACTTACTCTGCTTAAGAAAACATTAGGTCAATGGCTTAAATTATTTATTTTTTA
Organism: Octopus bimaculoides; assembly: GCF_001194135.2. NCBI lineage: Eukaryota > Metazoa > Mollusca > Cephalopoda > Octopoda > Octopodidae > Octopus > Octopus bimaculoides. The sequence continues at coordinate 12,207,115 of NC_069000.1, forward strand.
GTATTGCTAATACGGGCGACAACTCTTGACATTTGCCGATGCGTTTCGGGCCTTTTAGACCTCCTCCGCTTAGCAAAAGCTTTCTTCGTAATATAAACACAATATATAAATATATAGATTAATATGTTATATAAATTAATGTCAAGTATATCACTATACTGGCGTACACCAATATAGTGAATCACTATAATTGTAGCATCAACGTGTGTTACGAGTATGCCGGGTGAAATAATTCAGAAATGCCATACTTTGAAAAACAATGTAACATTTCTCAGTCACAGAGCGGCGACAAAATCTTATCAAATTCTTTCGCCGCTATTTTATGATCGCAAGGAATACTCATGTCAATTAATAAACACATCTTTTTTGTCTGATCTTTTATAATAATATCCGGTTTTATTATTATTGTTGTTGTTGTTGTTGTTGTTATTATTATTATTATTATTATTATTATTATTATTATTATTATTATTATTATTATTATTATTATTATTATTAGAGTCAAAATTAAAAGAAGAGTACCATTTGTTATCTAGTGAACGATATTTCGACATCTCGTGTCTCTTCAACTGGTTCAAAAAAT
>NC_069000.1:12208533-12212134 GCF_001194135.2 Octopus bimaculoides
TTATTATTATTATTATCATTATTATTATTATTATTATTATTATTATTATTATTATTATTATTATTATTATTATCATTATTATTATTATTATTATTATTATTATTATTATTATTAGTAGTAGTAGTAGTAGTAAGGCGGTGAGCAGAGAGAATCGTTAGCACACCGGGCGAAATGCTTAGTGGTATTTCGTCTGCCGCTACGTTCTGCGTTCAAACACCGCCGAGGTCGACTTTGCCTTTCATCCTTTCAGGGGTCGATAAATTAAGTACCAGTGATACACTGGGGATCGATATAATCGACTTGTCCCCATCCCCACGAATTTGAGGCCTTGTGCCTCCCTCCAGTAGAAAGGATTCGTATTATAATTATTGTTAGTGAGGGTGACGAGCTGGCAGAATCGTTAACACGCCGGACGAAATGCTTAGCGGTATTTCGTCCGCTGCTACGTTCTGAGTTCAAGTTCTGCCGAGGTCGACTTTGTCTTTCATCTTTTCGGGGTCGATAAATCAAGTATCAGTGAGACAGTGGAGTCGATGTAGTCGACTAATCCCACCCACCCCACCAAAAATTTCAGGCCGTTGTGCCTATAGTAGAAAGGTTTTAAAATCCTTCTCCTCCTCCTCCTCCTCCTCCTCGTCGTCGTCGTCGTCGTCGTCGTCTTCATTTTTATCTTAGGCACACCGTTCAGTTTGCGACACTCCCTTCAACAGCTGTTAAAAAGAGACGACGACGATTTCGGCACCTTCCGATGCCATCGTTCCCGCCATATGAACCGTGCAGCATTGATGGTAACAGGGAATGGTCCACATTCTTTTGGGCTCACACTGTATAATTAGTGTAATCTATCCGCCCCCCCCCCATCATCCTTGCAAGCCATCACAACAAACAACTGTTATAACTCCAATTACGCATCAAGTATTTTCATTTAACTACTTCCTAGGCTTTTATTGTTCCTCTAGCTTTGGTATTTAACTCACATGCTTCGACTATTTCTATGACGAACCCTTTTCTGTCTCCTTCACAATTTAATGAATTTATGCTCAGAAATTCTTCATAGATGCAACCTCATCCATGTAGAGTACATGGATCTAATTATAGCCGGCACTCCGTCCGATAACTGGTACAGCCTTTAAAATAATAACTATACCACGTTAACTATATATATTAATAATAATGAAGCAAATAAATCTTCATAGCAGCCCGGCTAGCTCAGTCGGTAGAGCACGAGACTCTTAATCTCGGGGTCGTGGGTTCGAGCCCCACGTTGGGCGAATGTTGTTTTGGCTGCAGCTCTGAGTTGAAACTATATATATATATAAAAAATATTTTGAGAAACTAATATACAGCAAGTAATGTTATCAAACCATTATGCAAAAGGTACAAAATTTAAACTTTACTGTACTTCAAAATCAATAAAATGTTTTCCTTCTCAGTACAATCAACAAAATTATTTCTATACCCATTACTTTAAAATAAATTTTTTTTTTAACTACTTCAACTTAAACATCAACGTACTGTAATAAACCAATAATGTATATACTTAATTAAATCAAAAATAATTTAAATAAAATTATCCTCTCAAAATTATCCTGCTCGTGAAATTAACTTGCAAGTGGCTGAGCACTCCACAGACACGCTTACCTTAAGTATAGTTTTCAAGAAAATTCAACGTGACACAATGTAAGATAGCTGGCCCTTTGAATTACAGGTACAACTCATTTTTGTCAGTTGTGTGGACTTGAGCAGCGAGAAATAAAGTGTCTCGCTCAAGGACAAATATGACGCAAGAAATTGAACTCATGGTCTTAATACTCTTATACTTAATTCGCTGAATAATTAATGCGCGGAACACTCCCTCCCTAACGACTAAGCCACGCGTCTTCACATCTAATTCTAAACTCACGACATATCAGTCTACTGGAAGCACTGTTCGGAGTGCCACTTTCGTGCCTCACGTAATTCTCTAAGCCCTTCGTCTTTTAGGATCCTCTTTCATATACTCACTCCATACAGCTTTACTAAAGTCACCGTTAATTCATGAACTAGAACATTTGTGTCAAATCTCACCATGCTATAATATCAGTGCGTTACGCCATTACAGCAAGATGGCTTGAGAACACGAGAGCTTCCTCCAAATCCACCTGCACTGTCTAACCATTAACGCCATACAGAAGGTATTAATTTTAATTTTGTTTACGAGAGGGAAATGGGAATGTATCGCATATGATTTTTTCCAAAACATTAACCGCGGTAAATGAAGAGAACGAGGTTTTGTGCGCGCGTGTTTTTGCGTGCTTGCTTGTATACACGCATTATATGTATGCATGTATGTATGTATGTATGTATGTATGTATGTATGTATGTATCACAGAAACAAACCTTAATATTGCACAACGTGATATATTACGAAACTACTAACATATTGTTTTTCATCGTTTGACAACAGGTGTTGCTTTGGTTTCGCCGCTGTAAGTTAGAGGTTGGGCAAACAGCGAAGACAGGATATGCGGTAGGTTTGATAGAGGAAACTCTTGAACGCAGTGCTCCGGTATGGCCGCAGTCCAATGACCAGAGTCAGAAAAAGCGTAAAAGATTATAATAAGTTAGTAAAATTTCAAAATGCATCCTTTTATTTACCATGCACTCAATATGATTACGATGGAACGAAGGCAGCGAGCTGGCAGAATCGTTAGCACGCCGGGCGAAATGCCTATCGGTATTTTGTCTGTCTTTACGTTCTGAGTTCAAATTCCGCCGAGGTCGACTTTGCCCATTAATCCTTTCGGGGTCGAGAAAGTAAGGTCCAGTTGCATACTGGGGTAGATCTAATTGACTGGCCCCCTTCCCCAAAATTTCGGGCCTTGTGCCTAGAGTACAAAAGAATTGTCAGCACGCCTAGCAAAGTGCCTAGCGGCATTTCGCTCGTCTTTACGTTCTCAGTTCAATTCCCACTGATCGACTTTGCATTTCATCCTTTCAAGATCGATAAAATAAGAATCAGCTGAGCACTGGGGTCGATCTAATTGACTTACTCTCTACCCTGAAGTTGCTGGCCCTGAGCCAAAATTTAAAACCAGTATGATTACAGTGGAAAACATTATATATGTCGACACGCAGCTTCAAATGCAATCCCTTCGACATACCCACACACGTTGGCACGAAGATACACACATACACAAACACACATGTTGTTGGGCACCTACACAGGAAACGCTTGGGAATAGAGAAAGTCTTTGACGTTTCGAGCCTACGCTTTTCAACTGAAAGGAACACAGAAAGAAGCAAGGAGAAAAAAATATATAAATGTAGTGGTCAGCGATCTATCATGGCGAATATATATATATATATATATATATATACTACCGTACAAGTGATTATAGGATCTCTAGGAATGATAAAAAAAAGGTACTAAAACCTATTTGAAAATGATACCAGGCCTACCATCCCAACAGGAAGTGTAAAAAATCGTGTTAACTGGAACGACTCATGTACTGAGAAGAGCATTATCATTGTGAAAACGACATCCATTCATAAATTTATTTATTTATTAATTTTTTTTTTTACATATGTATTTTACCTGTGAATTTGCGTGTGTAAACTG
>NC_069000.1:12212717-12213070 GCF_001194135.2 Octopus bimaculoides
ATAATAATAATAATAATAATAATAATAATAATAATAATAATAATAATAATAATAATAATAATAATAATAATAATAATAATAATAATAATAATAATAATAATAATAATAATGATAATAATAATAATAATTACATATGTAATTGTATTTTGACTTTACTCGTTATTTCTAGCTTATTCCATTCTACACCTTATTTTGGAAAAGCCATTGTCCGAATCGTCATGCATACATGCATCATACACATATAAATGCATATACACATACATACACACACATTCTTGCGCGCGCCTGCATACATATATGTATATATATGTGTATATATATATATATATATATATATATATATATATATATAT
>NC_069000.1:12216158-12216706 GCF_001194135.2 Octopus bimaculoides
TATATATATATATATATATATGACTGTGTGCTTTTGATGTTTTTGAGGTTTCCCCTTCATAACACTTTTGCACAACTAACTACTTTAGCATAAACATACACATCCTTGTATACATACGCAGGCATGTGCACACACATACACAATCACACATTTATATACACCGGACCTTTGTAACATATGGATATGACATTACCCATTATGCTTTACTCTATTTGGGAGGTGGGGACCAGAATTTGTGAGTGTGTGTGTGCTTCTATGTATGTACGTGTGTGTGTGTTTAGGTGTGTGTGTATATATATATATATATGTGCGGCTGTTTTGTGTGCATGTGCTCGCATTTTTGATTTCGTGTTAGTATGTGTTATATACGGTTGTAGTTCTGTATGGCGAAATGTATGTTAAAGTTTCTTATTAGGTGTATGTGAGTGTTATGTGTATATGTGTGTATGAACTCGCATATGTATGTGGTTATATGTACATGTAAATATACACACACATATAGACATGCATATATGCATATGTATATATATATATATATATATATATAT
>NC_069000.1:12217040-12220198 GCF_001194135.2 Octopus bimaculoides
TATATATATGTATATGTATATATATGTATTTATACATATATATATATATACATATATATATGTATATATATGTACGCACATATATATACACCCTGTTACTTGCGTGTTTGCATGTACATATATTAAATGTTCTTTGGAATACAGAATCGCGCGCGCGCGCGCGCACACACACACACACACACATAAACACACGTACGTGCATGCACGCACACCTTTACATATACATACATTGCATCGACATGTAAAAATGTACAAGTTACGTACATTTTGTACGTAATTCGAGCTCTCTTGCAAAGCCCTTGCATACCAATTTTCTCAAGTCTATTGGCAATATGTCGGGTGTTTCCGTACCTCACCGTATCACACCATATTGCATAATATAAATTGCAGCACCGCTGACGAAGGTGACATGTTATGACAGACTTCTATGATCATGAGGCTGTGTAAAACAGAATATAGTCTATATTTAAAAACTGTATTAGCATAACATACTGTATGTCTGTAGTTGAAACGCCAGAAGCTGCAGTTTTCGTCCGAGAAAATCCCTTTATGAACATATTTTCTCACTAAATCCTATAGTTTTCAGAGCTATGTATTTCGCCGTTTTTGCAGAACTTCAGTGTCATGTAATCAGCCCACTCTCAAAACAGAATCAAAGCAGTTAACCTAAAGCATACTGGTCTGTAAAGGCTGATCCGATTTAGACATGGATGTGACACGGGTATGTGATATTGAAAAGCTGCAACAACTGCGAAATACGTATCACTTCGCTCTAAAGTATAGAGAGGAAGTATGACGCAGCGAAAAGCCGTCAAAGGCAAGATGGTAGTGTTGGAGAAGCGGAAAGATTCTGTCTATCGCACAATCCATCTGACGAATTACAGCAATGTTTCCGGCTATCTAATTTCCCTTTCATGTCTTGAGTTGACTCGAAGTGACAGTGAACGACACTTGCTCTCGTGCCGGGCAATAGAATCAAAACTGGACATATTATTGCAGGTCGAAATTTTTAATTACTTCGCCATACCTCGCTCGTTATATTTATTTCTGTATTGTCCACAGGGGGCTAAGCATAGAGGGGACAGACAAAGGGATTAATTCGATTGCAGCGACCCCAGTGCGTAACTGGTACTTATTTAATCGACCCCGAAAGGATGAAAGGCAAAGTCAACCTTGGCGGAATTTGAACTCAGAACGTAACGGAAGACAAAATACTGCTAAGCATTTTGCCTGGCGTGCTAACGATTCCACCAGCTCGCTACCTTTCGCTCCAGTTATATTAAACAGAGAAAAGTAAAATCCGTAAGAATATGTTACAGGAATTCGAAAAGCAAAGAATTTAAAAAATTTATCAGAAACTGAATTCTTTTTCGTAAGTTGTTATTGCTTTCTTATTTATAACTGAATCAACTAATTGAACAACGCAGACAATTATATAACGCTAAGAATTACCGTCAGACCTCTATTGGTTTTTACCTTCAAAGAATTTATACTGAATGTGAGCATCTCATACACCTCTCAGATTACTGCATGATTTATAAAAGAGCAGTCCAGAAGAAATTAATTACCATTACTGCATTACCAAAGACACACGTCCACTGCTTCCATCATATTCTTGGAAATAATATTTGTTAAGTTTTTTTCCTGGTTTATCCTTAAGTGCGGTTAAGCACCATTGGGGCATAACTGGGTTGTTTTTCTTGTCGGAATATAAGGCAGAGATCATTGCAAGTAAATGCCAATATTCTCAACCGAATATATTCACCTGGTAGCTTAATTTTTAAATACTTATTTCTCCCAGTCGTATTTCTAATAGTCGTACTATTAGGTTCATTGCTTTTTAGTTGGAACCGAACTCTCATTACTAGCGTCAAAATCTGGGTAATTTAAATAAATGGCAGGAGCTAAATACAATGGCAGGTTTCCTAACATCATTTACCACACAGTTTTATTATTCTAAACTCGCTTCGACAGTGGGCTGTCCTTCTTATGACAGATCACTTAAGCCTTGAGTATATATTATGTCAATTGCTTCTACAGAAATAACCTTCATACCAACAAACATCGTGTCAATCAATAGGCGTTTCTAGCAAGTGTCACCGAGGACTGTCAAAGACCTCACAAGTTCACCAGCTAGTTGGTGTCTTTCAGATATGGCCAGACAGAGTTCTCGGCTTCCAAAAACATCTCCTGCAACACGGCTTCACTTCTACCAAACGGACAAAGAGAAGAGAAAGTAAGAAAGATTATAGTTTTGGAAACAATTTCAGTTTTCAACTTCAGATTTAAATTCATCGTGTCTTTTCTTTCGGTTTACTTTTTGTAGCTATTACAAAAAAAAAAGTATTGAAATTTTAACGAAAATGATTAATATGATATCTTGATAATATTACTTGATACTCTCTTTCGCTCGACACATATACATACCTGTTTCGGTTAATAGACTGCGGCCATGCTGGAGCACCGCCTTGGAGAATTTTCACCGAACGAATCGATACCAGTAAATGTTTGAGGCCTGGCACTTATTCTACTGTTCACTTTTGCCGAACCTCTAAGTTACGGAAAGTAAATAAAACAAACACCAGATATCAAGCAGTGGTCACACATACACACACACACATGACTGTCTGAAGACAAGAGGACAGCTATGAATATATGTTTCTGCCTAAATAATCGTCATTAGCACAGCAATTGTCCCATCTTATTTTCAGCAGAGGAGCTAAGAGAAAGATATCAGAGTGACTAGTGGGATATATGCGAACAAAGGCGAATAAGAATTATTATTAAAAGACATGCCAGAAAAATTCTGAATTTATTGCAGTTAACTTAGATTTCAAGGATGGTAGATTAATTACTTAGTAGCAATTGGTAGATATTCTTACAAACAGCAAGAAATTAATGACTCACACATAAACTAACCAAATGCCCCGGCTTGTCGGAATTCTGATGTACTATTAGCACAAGTGGTTGGAGGTGTCCGTTTATTTTAGAATATGCACTCGTGCTCGTAAACACACGCTCCTGTAACACACACCCGCGCATACGCACACATAGTAGAATGTATAAAGCATGGGGTAACAACATGTGTGTTTATGTGTATCTGGAGAGAAAGAGAAAGAAAGGGAGGGGGAGGGAGAGGGAGAGGGAGAGGGAGAGGG
>NC_069000.1:12220578-12222240 GCF_001194135.2 Octopus bimaculoides
ACAATGGAGGATTCTATGTAAAAATATACCCAAGATGTGCATATTTCTATACATGACGTCATATTTAAAATACTGGATTGTCATATAAATTCGTTCGATTCATCTCAATGCTATTTATTCTTTTATTCTTTTATTCTTTTATTCTTTTATTCTTTTATTCTTTTGCTTGTTTCAGTAATTTTTTATTGTAGCCATGCTGGAGCACAGCCTTTTAGTCGAAGAAATCAACGTCTGGACTTATTCCTTGTAAGTCTGGTTACGGGGACGTAAACACACCAGCACCGGTTATCAAGTGATGGCGGGGAGGGACAAACATAGAAATATACACAAATATATACAAATATATATATATATATATATATACGATGGGCTTCTTTCTGTTTCCGTCAACCAAATTCACTCACAAGGCTTTAGTCAGCACGAAGCTATTGCAGAAGGCACCTGCCCAAGGTATCACGCAGTGGGGCTAGAACCGGAACCATGTGGTTGGGAAGCAAAGAAAAAGAAAAGACTGTGAGCCTTATGAGCGCTTAATGAGGGCTCACTAGGGGTTACACAACAGTAGCAACTTGTTGGATAGAAAAAAAGATTCAATACAATTCTTGAAAATTTCGACAGATTCTATACCTCAGAGTATCAAGTAGTTATACCCAGTTGGGTACATACCCAAACACACACACACACACACACACACACACACACATCTATTTGCTTGCGCACATGTGTTTATGCATGTTATACTTCTGGAGGAGGAGCAATGGCCCAGTGGTTAGGGCAGCGGACTCGCGGTCATAGGATCGCGGTTTCGATTCCCAGACTGGGCGTTGTGAGTGTGTATTGAGCGAAAACATCTAAAGTTCCACGAGACTCCGGCAGGGGATGGTGACGAACCCTGCTGTACTCTTTCGTCACAACTTTCTCTCACTCTTTCTTCCTGTTTCTGTTGTGCCTGTAATTCAAAGGGTCAGCCTTGTCACAGACTGTGTCACGCTGAAACTCCCCGAGAACTACGCTAACGGTACACGTGTCTGTGGAGTGCTCAGCCACTTGCACGTTAATTTCACGAACAGGCTGTTCCGTTGATCGGATCAACTGGAACCCTCGACGTCGTATGCGACGGAGTGCCAACAACAACAATACTTCTGGAAAATCTTGGAAGTACCTGTTCCAAACTTTGGTATAGGAGTTTACACAAACATAAGAATGGTGCGGACTGCATAGTGACAGAGGTCCCAACTTTGTCATCAAGATACAGGACCAGATAGTATGACAGCTTGGGCTTCGAAGGTTCAGAACTCTTCAATATCCTTCTAAAAAGCCTGAGACCTACGTGGAGTGGATATAGGTATCTTCAAAACAAAAAACTGGATCTCATCCTGCCAAGAATGCCAGATGAACCTACCGTCGACAGGAAACACAAATGAGGGCAGCAACATCAAACTCTCTCATTCACCAAATGTCACACATCAGAGAAAGTTTCAACGAATGAACGTGAAGCAAAGCTAACAGCGATGCCCCAGCATGGGCGCACCTCTTGAGATGAAACTAGTAAAAGAATAAAAGAATAAGAGAACATATATATACGTTTATGTATATACATATTTATAGATCTGTATATATATATATATATGTGTGTGTGTGTGTGTGTGTGTGTGTGTGTGT
>NC_069000.1:12222351-12223136 GCF_001194135.2 Octopus bimaculoides
TATATATATATATATATATATATATATATATATATATATATATATGTCTGAGTACACGCACACACATACACACATGAGCACGTACACACAAAGTAGGAGAGAAAGAGAAAGAGAAAACGTAAGATAGGAAAACAGAGAGAGGGAAAGAAACAGAGAGAAAGAAGGTAAATGAGAGACAGAGAGAGGGGGAGGTGTTATATAACGACAAGCAGGCGGAATTCCGCAGCAGCAGCAGCAAAGATGGCCGTAGAGAGAGAGAGAGAGAGAAAGAGAGAGCGAAAGAGAGAGAAATAATATGATGCATTTATCACAGTTCTTTTCACTGGTAAATCTAGATTTGTTGTCCAGATGTTGCATTAGTCGTTATACCATGTGTTCTTACACAAACACACTTCAACCTTTGCACTCTCGTTCGACAAATGCTTTCGATATTAACAGTGTCGGAAACGATATGAAAGAAGAATGGTATATGAGTCTTTCCTACTGGGCTTGCAACTTATTTGGTAACTTATGGTAGCTAACTTAACTCCACCCTTCCCATCTCTATATACGCACACAAAAACTGATCCTCTTTCAACAAGTTTCCTTTTACGAATTTTTTTTTTTTTTTTTTTTTTTTGTTTTCACTTTTTCACACCCAATCACTCACACATTGATAATCATAAAAACACTTCATACGTACGCACGCACGTACGCATACACGCACTTACTCATGCACGTATGCATGAAAATATTCACATACACACAACACACACACACACACATGTGCAAACAAATATACAGGC
>NC_069000.1:12225320-12230614 GCF_001194135.2 Octopus bimaculoides
TATATATATATGTATTGATATATATATATGTCTATGTATGCATGTGTGTTTTTCTGTGTTATACACACACACGCACACACATATATACATACATATATACAGACAGACATAGCTATGCATACTATAATAAAGAAAGCTGCTTATTAATTAGTTACGGAACCGTTACTAATAGAAACCAGGTATTAAATTCTACGCTGTCTAAAAAATTCTTTTTAATGCTAATGTGATTTTCAAGTTTCTTTAATGATTAAAGATTTTAACTACACGATTCAGTCACAATTGAATTTTAACTCACTGCAAGACGACGGTTTTTCACATTACAAGAGATTGCTTTTTATCATTTTAAACCCTTTAATCTTTTACTTTTCTCCCCTTGACAGACTTCATGATAATGACAATTTATAAATATCTATAAGCACTTTAGAACATATATTTTCTGTTAATACAATAATAATAATAATAATAATAATAATAATAATAATAATAATAATAATAATAATAATAAAAAGATGTGTTTATTAATTGACATGAGTATTCCTTGCGATCACAATATAGCGGCGAAAGAATTTGACAAGATCAGCTGCAAGAAAGTTATAATGAAAAAGAAACCACAAATAATAATAATAATAATAATAATAATAATAATAATAATAATAATAATAATAATAATAATAAAGAAGACCTGAGTTGATCCTGATTTAGAAAAAAGAAAGACATTGTTGGATTATTGACATCGCTACCCCAGGAGGTATCTGAGTGGTAGAGAATGAGAACAAAGTGGATAGGTACCAAGAGTTGGACCATGAGACAGCACATTTTGGGAACTGAGGAAGTTGGAGGTTATATCTGTTGGGAAATATCTGTTGCGTATTAGCTATCTAAAATCTTATTTGCGAACTTTCGCCATTTTTTTTTTGTGTATGTTTTTCTGTGGAAGTTTTTCAGACGTGAACATCAACGTCAGAGAACGACGTCTCCGTATATCAGGTCATGGCTTGCGGCACCAGGAACAAAAAGAATCAAAAGTTGTGGTTTGGAACCCACAGCATGGTACCGGTGAGCGTGGGGGATGAATAACATTTATCAACGATTTGAAGGAGGACTCAGCATCGGGTTCTTTCCACAAATTGAAGGTGGCGTTGCTGGATCGAGATACAATAGGAAATGGCTTTGTCTTTGAGGATCGGTTGGAAACCCGTCTAAAGTAAAGTAAGTTATACTCGTTACACAAGAATCCTACCGGATCGAATTTTTACTTCAATCCCTCTGGAAGCTTTTTAAAAATCTACCATATATATATATATACATATATAAATACGAATACACACCATTTCTCAATAAGGTAGTAGACTGTCATTAATTTTTACCAGCCTTATATCTAAGTTGTTCGTATGCAAATCAAAACGAGGCCAGATTTATTATTATACATTTGTACACTGAGACACTTTTTCCAGAATTTTGGTGCAGGAAATTATTTCATGTATTTCATTTCAGTGGAAAGGACTTTATTGTTGTTGTGGCTGTTGTTGCTGGTAGTGGTGTTGTTGTAGCTTATGTTTGTGTTGATGTTGCTGCTTAATCTCAAATGTGTAGTGATCAAACAAAACCTTGATCAAGGGTGTGCCAGCTATGGCCATCTGTTATTATTTTTTTTATATATCTCTCATTATATTACAAATTTATGTCCTTCCTATTTTTTTATATGTGGGTAGGATTGTATTTGGGAGTAACGTGGTTACTATTTATAAGTTTTTACATGCTCATCATATGTACGTAAAGGGTGGCCCGAAAGTCACTGAGGGGTTGTAATTTATGATAATTCTTTTATTTCCTTATTTCTTTATTTTTTCCAGGGATTTCATGGACTAGGTCCTGGAAATTAATTATGGAAAACATGGCACCGCACAACGCACCCAAGTGATGAAATTGTTCATTCAAAATCAGAGGTCAATTATTCAAACCGAGAGAGCATATCATCGTCGCAGTTATGAACTTAGTTTGTCGTTTTGGAAAAGAAGGTGCACTAAGTGATCCCCCACGATCTGGGAGACCTCGTACCGCCATAACTGATGAAGCAAGGGAACGAGTGGGAGAGAGTGCTGAACAGAATCCGGGCACGTCGACTCGAAGGCAATCAAAACAGCTTGGGATTTCTCGAACTTCGCTGCAAAGAGTTCTCAGCAGCCATAAGCTTTTTCTATACAAGGTACTGTTGATTCAACAGCCCCAGGGCTATGAAGACAGGTTCCAGTAGTCATCAAACAGAATTATGATTAAGGGTGTGCCATAGTTGGTACTCCGTAAGTATCTATCAGCAAACCCTATCGCAAATAAGGTTTGCTGAGAGACATTTAGCGGTTGGGCGAAAGATATCGATGAAATATGTATCAGGCTCTAAAAAAAGCGTTGAGGTCGATTAATTCGACTAAAATTCTTCAAGGCGGTGCTCCAGCATGGACGCAGTCTAATGGATGTAACAAATAAAATAAAGTAAAAGAAAATAAGACACTCTTAAGCTTAAACCCCTCAGAATTTTAGAGTCTCTGCAAAAAGAATAGCTTAATTGTGAGCTGAGCCATTTTAGTACATCCGTGGAAACATTTGCGTCGTGAAAGGTTTACAAAACAAAGATTATTAAATGGAAAATATCTCTGAAAATCACTGTGATATTTGTGGGAAAATATTCTGTTCGAAACACGAAGTCATCATGGAGAAAGAAATACACAGCAGGGGAAAAATACTGTCAATGAAATATATGGAAATTTGTTTGTCTTTAACAGTATCTTTTAACAAAGATCAAAAACCTATAGGCACTAGAGCAGAAATGTTTCACTTCTAAAGTATTTCATTATAAATTTTTAACTTTCAAATGATACATGTAGTCACATTGGAGGAAAAGACACCATTGTTAGAAAATATGTTGTGAGTCCATTGTCATTGCGACATTATTTCAACAATGCACACTGGTGAGATTTAATCCCTATTTTAATTCTCTGGATAAATGGTTATGTATACACGATTAGTTATTTATTGTGCTTTAGAGAATAAACGCGCGCGCATACGTGTATTTACATGAGCATGGATGTGTAAATACGCAGACAACATAAAGCTATCTAAAACATACGCATATATGCTTATATAGATACTCGGTGAAAACTCGGAGTGACTAACCATATAAGTAACAACATAAAACATGCAAAAGTATGTGTGTGTGTGTGTGTGTGTCGATGAAAAGTGGTTAAGAATTCAAATATGGATACAGATTGTTAAACTCACCTCAAAATGTTTCTCTTTTGACTCCCCAAATTCAAAATAAGCAACAAGGATATCCAAAAGTAATGCAGTACGATCGTTTCATGCGACTCCATTTAATTGAACAATGTAAACATTACACCAAATATAAAATGTAGAGCAATTTTCAGCTGCACAAAGATATAGAAATTTAATGAAATTACATTTAAACAGAAGGACAAACAGCACCATGGCGTAATTCACTCTGCCAAATGTTTGGAAACGAGATGCTATACTGCTTGGCATTCGCGCTGGAAACTCCAATACGAATATTTCAGAGTGTTTGGGTGTCAATTTGAGGACAGTGTAACCTGAGGTTATGTACCGAGGATGATAAAAATCAAATATTTGGAGTGATCACTAGTGATAGCGACGTTATGCCTTCGTTAATCTTCCCACACGACCTCAGAGGACGCCTGCATTAAGTGCCTAGAGGTGGTAATGCTGCCCTAGGCTGCTAGAAAAACCCTATATCTGGCAACAGGACGCTGCACCATGCCACACAAGCAGGAGAAGCCAATCATGGCTGTCAGACAATTTCTGCGACCACATTACCTCTAACATCTGGCCATCTTACTCCCCACACTACAACTCCCTTGATTATTATGTGTGGGGCGTAGTTGAGCGAGAGACCAACAAAACTCCTTGTAACACTGAAGTCAAGGATTATGGCAGCATTCACCAACTTAAACAAGGGGACCGTCTAGAAGAGTTGCCGGAGATTCCGAAGTCGTCTGGAGGCCGTGGTTGAAGCCAATGGCGATTTTATTGAAAAAAATTTACTCTTTAGTATTTCAAGATATTTTTACGTAATTTTGGTAAATACATCTGTTAAAGTGAGATGTCAGTGTTATTTTCATTTTTGCGTAATTTAGTAGACAATATATTCACTGCACCCTGCGTAAATACAAACACACATACACACACACATATAGGAGGGAGACGAAACTATATATATATTCATGTATACATAAATACACATACATACATACTCGCATATGTTTGAGTGTACGTGTGCGTGTGTATATATGTGTGCGTGTGTATATATGTGTGAGTGTGTATGGATTTATGCAATATGTAAGATAAGACGTCATAATGAAACTATATAATGACGTACACGCCTTGCATTTAATTTTAAATCATATTTAAGTTAATTAAGCATAATGGTTAATAAAATATGGGTTAGACGTACTCAGTAATGTACGGAAACATTTTCAAATAACAAAAATTTCCCATTTAGCCAGAGAAGGAAAATATAAGTCAAGAGAAGGAAACTATAAGTCAAGAGAAGGAAAATATAAGTCAAGAGAAGGAAACTATAAGTCTCAAATTAAGGGAAGATAATTTATTCAAATAAATTTTACAAAATTAATTGCATCTTTAGGAAAACAATCATCTTAATTTTATATGCACTGAAGATGTTCTGCAATAGTTTTTCCATGTTGCTTTCATTATTTTATCAGTACAACCATACCGATGATGAATACAAGTATTTAGACACAGTAGGAAAATAGTAATCTGTGTATCATACTTAACGTATGCTCACCATTGAGGAGTAATTTACTGTAATTTTCGTCCCGAATACAAACATCTATTAACGTGCTCTGTTAAAACAAATATGTGCGTGCGTATGCGTGTGTATATAGGAGGGAGACGAAAAATCGGCTCGGTAGTGGCTAGCAAGAGTGCCACGTTCGTTACGACTTTCTTGGACTATATCAATGATATTTACTTATAACCACATGTCTAGACGTAGTTCTTCGTCTGAAATATATAGGAAACACTCAATAATACGTTCCATGATACTGTGAAAAGCCACCGGGCTGAAGAAAAAGCCAGTGTATGCAATTGAAGTATCATTAACTTAAAATCTCACTCTGTCGTGTCTCTCTTTCCGTCTGTCTGAAGCAAATTAACACCAGATATATGGTGCGTGTGTTTTTATTGGCTAAACTGGCAACGTGACCGTCCCCAAATACAACAATATATGTATATGTATATAT
>NC_069000.1:12230828-12232082 GCF_001194135.2 Octopus bimaculoides
TATATATATATATATATGTAAAAAGGTAAAGACTCCTTTCGATCATAAATGACTATGGGATTACCCTTAGAAAGTTACCCTCCGAGGCACAAGTCCGGGCAAGTTTATTTATGGAAGACCAGCAGTCGCCCATGCATACCAGCCTCCTCTCCACGCCAAGGCCGATACAGCTTGGCACCAATGACCTCGCAGCTCATTTCTACAACTAAGTGAACTGAAGCAACGTGAATCAAAGTATCTTGCTCAAGAATACAACACACAACCCGAACCGGGAATCGAACTCACTGCCTCATAAATGTGAGCCCGACGCTCTAACAACTTAGCCATACGCCTTCACATTTATGTATATATATTGGTATGTACGTGTGTGCGAAGACGACCTTCATATGCTTACGAGCACCGTTCAAACGATTTGTCCTCGTCCGGTCTAGATAATTGACTGGGTGCGTGTTTTAGAAATTGTACAACAAGCGTTTTATATATGTATATTTATAAAAAAAACGACTCGAACTTCACTTAAATCACATACTTGACATGGAAGGTGAATCTTCCAGAAACTAAAGACAAATAAACTTGTATTGGAAATATCTACAATAAACATACCAGAAAAATAAACTCGAAATAAAATAAACCAAACTTCACCGTTAACTTTCCACCTTCTAGAATTCTTCCGATATGCATGAACGGGTATTTGCGCGAAGTGTCAGGGTTGAAGGCGAATTTTGGCGGAGGTCCGTAGTTTTTAAATCTGTTTACCAATGTTTGTATTAGCATCGACGGGGGAGTTGGCCGTTGCTCTGTTTGTGTTGAATTTGGCTCAAAGAAAACATGCTCCTTATGTATGGATCTTTAATTGCTGACGTTACTGAATGTTTTCCCTGATTTGTGAAGAAATTTGGCAGGTTCCGAACAAGTTTCGATTCTCTATGGAAACAAATTCGTTTTCATTTCAAAATTTGTATTTTTAAAACAGTCCTGATTGTCACTAAAACTCCGAAAATCTCATCGTAAGATTTATGATTTTTGCTTAATCCATATATTAATTCTCAGGAGTGGCTTATAGGCGCAGGAGTGGCTGTGTGGTAAGTAGCTTGCTTACCAACCACATGGTTCCGGGGGTTCAGTCCCACTGCGTGGCACCTTGGGCAAGTGTCTTCTACCATAGCCTCCGGCCGACCAAAGCCTTGTGAGTGGATTTGGTAGACGGAAACTGAAAGAAGCCCGTCGTATATATGTATGTATATATATATATAT
>NC_069000.1:12232092-12235152 GCF_001194135.2 Octopus bimaculoides
GTGTGTGTGTGTGTGTGTGTGTGTGTGTGTTTGTGTGTCTGTGTTTATCCCCCCACCATTACAAGACAACCGATGCTGGTGTATTTACGGCCCCGTAACTTAGTGGTTCGGCAATAAGAGACCGATAGAATAAGTACTAGGCTTACAAAGAATAAGTCCTGGGGTCGATTTTCTCGACTAAAGGCGGTGCTCCAGCATGGCCGCAGTCAAATGACTGAAACAAGTAAAAGAGTAAAGTGTAATCCATATATTAATTCTCAGTTTATCATTTTCGTTTTGTTCATATACCTATCTGGTCGACTTTGCCTTTCATCCATTCGGGGTCGATAAATTAAGTACCAGTTGCATACTGGCCCCCTCCCAAAAATTTTCAGGCCTTGTGCCTAGAGTATAAAAGATTATTTAAGCTTACGTCGATTCCCCCGTGGTGTTGTGTAGTTATAATAAAATAAATATATACAAATTATAAAAATAATAATAAAGAATATATAGTACAGTACTGTTCCTACTTCGCGGATTTTCACCTAACACGGGAGGTTTGGGAACGTAACACCCGCGATAGTCGAGGGATTACTGTATATAGAATTAGTTTACGAAGTCTATCTAGAACAAAGAGGCATACAAGCATTCCGAAAAATATGGCTGGGTTATAATTGTCACACATGAAATTGTATAGATTAGTATAGTATAAATAACCTAACTTAACCGAATAAACATGGTTGAACTGGAAAATATACGTTAATAGGTATTAAATGTAAATGATAACAAAATAACACTATTCACGTTACAACAGAACAGACAACACGGAACAAACAACACGGAACAAACAACACCAAACATAGAACTGCCAAATACTAATAAGGAACACATTCAATTCTTTTGCCGACAACAGTAAATGAGTGCAGCTACCTAGGAAGTGCGATTGAAGAAACTAACCAAAAATAACGGGAAAAAATTTGAAGAGATAAAATTCATACAAATTAAAGACAGACAAGAAAACAGCATGATATCACATAACATATGAAAATATAGAACCATTATCAGACAAGTTAATCTCAAATTTAAAAAGAACAAATTACTGAATTGCAAGTAAAGAAAAAGCTATACCAGGTATAAATGAATTCATGTGATAATTAAACCTGCTGATGTAGAAATAACTGTGAAAGAACAAAAAACACATGAACAAAAAGAAGATGCAGCGGGAACAGTCTGGAGTCTAAATTCAATAGAAAATCAACCAGAATAGAGAAAAAGAGGGAGTATCACCGTGGTTATTTGAGCTGCTAGAAAAAGCAGACTATTTTCCCTCCAATCAAACCGTATTGTCTTCAAAACGTAGACATCAGGTAAGCTAGCATAAAAGAAATGTGACAATAGGTTCATCGTTTGATGACATCATAAGTGCGCTAGATTATGACAATCGCTCTAATACACGTATCATCAGACCTCTATGATATTCGTGTTCCACATTGCACAATCTCTGTGATGAACCGACGACTAAAGTATTATATGATCGTTCGGTCTACTAGAAATACTAACCAGATTTTCTCAAATAACATCAAACTGTCTGTAACGAAGAGAATGTCCAGTGTCAGCCCAAAATAACCTACTCCTCAACAATCAGACAGAAGTGGTAACCGCCTACGTTGCCCTGTCATTTATTTAAAAAAAAGGGTATCAAAGGTTCTTCTCGAGCCCTAAGTTCATAAGGCTGATTTCGAAGGTTCGGTGGCGTATATCTTTTCCCTCATCTTAAATGGGACGCCTGTCCGTCACAGAATTACTCCTTTTTGTCAGCTGAGTGGACTGTAACAACTTGAAACGAAGTGTTTTGTTCAAGAACACAACGCATCGCTCGGTCCCGAAATCAAAACTGAAATCTTACGATCATGAATACTTAATTTTTCTCCACTGTTTTTCTTCACTGGAGTTCTCCTGATGGATCCCTGTTTCCTTTTAACTTTCTCTCAGATTTTACTGCACCACAGCTTACGTTTCCTTCGCTGAAGTCCCTTCTTTCTCAGGTCTTGTAGGTCTTTGAATCTTTATTGATATATTTGTAAGAATGGTTTCATCTAGACAGCGATGCTGGTTCTATGCAAACCTATTTGAACCTTTGGGAAGAGGTAGTCCACAATTAATCAAGGCTTCTTTTGTTTGACTTGTCCAGTATGGAAGGCCCTACAAAGAGCTTGCACGCAGCTGTCATTGTTCTTAAGACCATCGTGGCATACAAGCCATCACATCGCAACAGGAACTGCACATGATGGTGAAATTGTACAGATTGAATAGATTCTATGTTTACGCTTATTTGTGTATACTGACGCTGTTCTTATATACATACGTAGATGTTCTTGATGCTGTCACTATTGCAAGATACACCCGACGATGATACAGTTATTGTTGTTGTTGTTCGTACTGCTGTAGGTGACACTATCGCTATTTTCCACCTCTTCAATACTCATTGAGACGTCATGGTTATTCAACTAGCTTACATGTTTGTTTATTCATCAAAACGCTGCTGTCACAGCCATTCCTACCTTCAGCCTCCCACCATCGTCTCCGCCTCATGCACATGTACCCGACTCCGCTGATGTATTCTTCTGTCTTTCTCTTAAGGTACACGCATAGATGCTAGCTTCGGGTGAGGTTTACGAATATATTTGCCGGTTAAAAACAACAGTAAATGTAAACATATTATCTAGTCCATTGAACGAAGCCATCAAAATCTATGACAGGACGGTATGTGGTGTGGTACACACAGTTCGTCAACACAACTAATCTGTGTTGTTTGTTTATTGTTGTTGCAGGAAACTTACTTGATATCTTGACTCCATTTTCTTTATGTATGCATATGTATGCATGTATGTATGTGTATATGTGTATATGCATATATATGTATATATATGTTTATATATGTATTCATATATATACATATATATCGATATGTATATGTGCAAATATACATATATATATATATGTGTGTGTGTGTGTGTGTATATATATATATATATGTATAATATATATATATATATATATATATATATATATATATATATA
>NC_069000.1:12235534-12238730 GCF_001194135.2 Octopus bimaculoides
TCTTTCTATCTTTTTCTTTGTTTTTGTAGGACTGAATTTAATTTAAAGGTGATTTGAATTAATATCTCATAATACAATTCTTTTTTTTTTTATTAATGGGAATTTTTTAGTGGTGGTGGTGAGGTAAGTACACGAATCTTTAGTGGCTATTGTTATCAAATCTCGAAGAAAAGGGGGGATAATTTCTTTTAGTTTCTTTCAGTTTCTTTCAGTTTCCGTCTACCAAATCCACTCACAAGGCTTTGGTCGGCCCGAGGCTATAGTAGAAGACACTTGCCCAAGATGCCACGCAGTGTGACTGAACCCGGAACCACGTGGTTCGTAAGCAAGCTACTTACCACACAGCCACTCCTACGCCTAAAAATAATGTTTAAAAAGTCTTTTTTATACTTAGTATAACTGTATAAAGTAATTTTCACAAACATACAATATAAGTATAAACGGCAAATTTTAGCCATTTCTCCGCAGACTGAAAATAATGATGAACAACCTTAATCGATTTTCGGACCTTATTGAGCACTCATCAGAGGCGTCCATATCGTGTTGACAATCCTCATAAATTTTGTCATAATAATGTCAATTAATCCCAGAATTACACCAATTACCATTCATTGTTGATTTTGTTACTTTCTTCTATTCTAAGTTTGGTTCTTTCGCTTCTTAACTACATGATTATCAGTAACTATCCTCTTAAATGTCATATATTATTATTCGTTACCTCTATTCACTTTCATTCATTCATTCTTTCTTTCTTTCTTTCTTTCTTTCATTACTAAATATCATTCTATCATTTTCGCTTTTCCCCTAAATTAGGTGTTCAGATCACAAAGGTCAACAAGCTTAAGTCCCACTGGTGGAATCAAAGCTGGCTGCAACGAAATTCATACTCAATTCCCTGTGTCAAGGTTCTTAAAACTTAACGAGGCATAAACCCTACAGGGGTTATATAAACCCCCCTAAACTGTCAGTATCACTGCTCGAAAGCTCAAACAGATTTCAAGTTAAGATATTTGAGACTTGAAGCGGCCATTTCTCAGTGTGATTGTTTTATTCTGCTGAAGGTTTTCAATGAATGCTGCATGTTTCACTAGATTATTGCCTTATTTTTAAATTATCTTTCTACGGATAATTACCTCCGAGAAACAACATTCTCGGTAAAAAAAGCCAAAAGAGAAGCTTCCACTCCGTCGCTTGAGTTGCTTAATGTAGCTATCAAATCTTTCTCAAATAAAACCATGTTTTTAAATAAGAGACCACATGTCGAAGTCGTACATTTTGAAGACATCAAGTCCCATATTAAAGAAAAATACATAATTCATAATATAGTTAATATAAACGTTAATAAGTTCATAAAGTTTAATTCAAACCAAAGCGTTTCATACAAATTCATAGTTTTTCAATTTACACACACACACACATATATGTATTTATGAATTAAATGTTAGTCTTAAACCAGTGTGTGTGCTACAGTAATAAAGTGATACCCAACTAAAAGTGGCAGGGATTGCAATCTGCTGGACCAGAATTGAAAAGTGAAGAAATATTTCAACATCAACAACAACATAAACATTATCAGTAAAAGTTACACAAAATTAAGATGCGTAAAGAGTGGATGGAACTAGGATAACAAAGGCAAGATGAAAATATAGCATCACTTTGCTAATACGTGCTCGCGCAGTAGGAAACTCCGTAAAAATTTCTACATTTAGTTGCTCCCAACTTCTAAATTCAAAATATTATTCAGTGTTCATTCCCCTATATATCTGTCAATTCATTTTAAAATCTAGAAATCGAGGTTAGAATATGCTTCGCTAATGAGACCTAATAAGGACGAAACATTCCCCGATCTTTCGTTGCACTCTAATAGATCCGACTCCCACGTGAATGCCATCTATGATTTCAACAATCATAGCATGTTTTTTTATTGTTCCGCTTGCAGATTGTATCAATGCAGTTAGTGGTAACCTCCCATATTTTTTTGTTGTTTGAAACTCCGAGTTTCTCCAGATTGTGACTAAGGTATTTATTAAAATAACCAAGTGAAACAATTACCGGTATAAACGTAAATTCATAATCAGTTTAAAGGAGCTCAGGTTTCCGAGCAGTCTTCCATAGATATTCTCCTTCTTCCTGGTTTCATAAGAAACGTTCACACGTGCAGGAAAGATAACCTCTATAACTAGACACGAAGTCTTCCTTTTTTCATCGCAAATAACTGTATCAGAACTGTTAAGTTTTCGCTTGGAAGTGTTATGTATGTATGTGTATGTGCGTATGTATATTTAAATCATATCATTTAACTGTATAGAAGCTGTTTGTAAATTTAATGAACAGGATATAGGTGCAGGAGTAGCTGTGCGGTAAGTAGCTTCCTTACCAACTAAATGGTTCCGGGTTCAGTCCCACTGCGTGGCACCTTGGCCAAGTGTCTTCTACTATAGCCTCGGGCCGACCAAAACCTAGTGAGTGGATTTGGTAGACGGAAACTGAAAGGAGACTGTCGTATATATGTATGTATATATATGTATGTGTGTTTGTGTGTCGGTGTTTGTCCCCCCACCATCGCTTGACAACAGATGGCGGTGTGTTAACATCCCCGTAACTTAGCGGTTCGGCAAAAGAAACCGATAGAATAAGTACTAGGCTTACAAAGACTAAGTCCTGGGGTCGATGTGCTCGATTAAAGGCGGTGCTCCAGCATGGCCGCAGTCAAATGACTGAAACTAGTAAAAGACTAAAAGGATATATTCATCAATACTTCGCTAATCTCGTATAAACATGGCCGATACAATGGAGTCTTCATGCACAACGTATGCAAATCACTGCACAAATGGTCCATCTTATACCTTACTTATTTTACCATTTACTTGCTCCTTTACTTAGTTCGGTTTCTGCTATTCCATAAAAAATTGTCCGAGGTGGGGTTCAAATGGTTTCCATTAACCGCATCCCAACCCATCAAATCGGATATTCCTGATCCGCGTTTAGTAAACTTCGTGTTCTAGGTTTTTTCTCCAAATGGCCTGTTTGTATACATGCATACGTACGCACGTACGTACATACATACATACATACATGTAAACACACACAGACGCACAGACTTACATGCACACACATGCAAACGTATATAACAGTAAATGTGTATGTTTGTGTGTGCGTGTGTATATATGTACATATACAAATATATATATGTATA
>NC_069000.1:12241845-12242460 GCF_001194135.2 Octopus bimaculoides
ACGACGACGACAAAGTATATGACATCCTCTTTAATAAGGAAACTGAACTAAAATCAACATTGCTAGGAGGCAAATAAAAATAAATAAATAAAACACAAAAAAAAATAAATAAATAAAAAATAACAAAACTAATATATGCAAAATAAATACAAACTTGCTCCGCACGTATACACACCATCACACGTGCACGTTCGCACACACACACACATATATATATATATATATACAATACTATGTACCGAGTCATATTATACGAAGTGGCAGAAAGACAAACACACTCATAAACTCTTCAACGCCGACCACAGTCATTGATCGCATCTTCATTGCAAATTGGTGAGAAGACGCCATCTTGTTGATGCAAAGCGCCACCGTCGTTTTGTTTACGTATTATTATTTTCGAATAGCATATTTCCATTTATTTATACATTTATTTATTTAATTTGGTTGTTTTTTTTTTGTTTGTTTGTTTGGTTGGTTTAGGGGTTGTGTGTTGTGTTGTGCTGTGTTGTGTTGTGTTTTTTTATTTCTTGTGTTTTATTTATTGTTTTGCTATGAATTATATTGTGTATATTATATATTAAATATTTATCACATACTAATTATATGTGTATATAT
>NC_069000.1:12242800-12244803 GCF_001194135.2 Octopus bimaculoides
ATGGATATATATATATATATATATGTATGTATATATATATACATGCGTATAAGTAAATATATATACGCTCATAAACGCTCCACACACACACACACACACACACATATATATATATATATATATATATATATATGAGTGTGTGTGCACATACGCAGGCACACGCATATATACATACATGTATATAAGTATGTGGGCATGTTTGTATGCGTGTGTTTGTATATGTGCATGTTAGTGTTTTTATTATTTCATCAGGTTAAATGGGTAAGCTGACAGAATCGCCATTGCGCCAGAAAAGTGCTCTGCGGCACTTTTTATGGCTCTTTATGTTCTGAGTTCCAATTCTGTTGAGGTCGACTTTACCTTTCATGTTTTGGAGGTCGATAAAATAAGTACCACTTAAGTACTGGGGTTCATATATATATCAACTTATCCTCTTCTCTAAATTTGTTGACATGGTGCCAAAACTAGAAACCATTTTTTTTAATGAGATCTAGAAGTTTCGGGCGAAGGACCTTACAGAGGGATTCCTTTCGAGTAAACAAATGCTTCTGATAAAATGGACCCTTACATCAAGGACAAGAAGACAAATCAAATTCGGCTAAATAATCCTAAAGCTGTAAACTTGGATTAACTCGCTTTAATCCTGTGTGGTAAGTAGCTTGCTTACCAACCACATTGTTCCGTGTTCAGTCCGACTGCGTGGCACCTTGGCCAAGTATCTTCTACTATAACCTCGGGCCGACCAAAGCCTTGTGAGTGGATTTGGTAGACGGAAAGTGATAGTAGGGCTTCATTCGCTCGTTTTCTTTCTTTCACTGACTATTTCTCATTCTGATACCCCCTGTGCTTTATTTTGATAAATGACTAACGTTTGAAACGTTAAGGTGCTTCCTTTTCCCATTAAAACATTAAGTTAATACCGTATTTGCTAAACCTCTTACATACTGCGCTGTAGTTTTCTTATAGTTCATTGTATTGACACTGAACACACACACACACACACATGAACTAATAGACACATACACACACACATAGACACGCATATATATATATCTATGATTTGGTCATATTCTTGTCATTATATATAATCTCACTGACACTTATATATGTATGAGTGCGTAAGTCTGTTAATGTAGTTACAGAAACCTCACGCAAATACAAACATCAATCTCTCCCCACTCAGTGTGTGTGTTTGTACACGCATACATACGTATACACATGTATATATATATATATATATATATATATATATACATATATATATGCGCATGTCAGAATATACAGATACGCATATATGTATGTGTATGCACCAGTGCCTTTATATATGTAGCTATATTTTTCTCTGTGTATGTACTGGTGTTTTCGCTTGTGAGCGCTCAATGTGTGCGTGTGTATTTTCGAGAGTGTAGATGGGTTTGTGTGTATGTCTGACAGGAAAACTGGATATCATTTACCTACATATGCTGCTTACATTTCTGTAAGATCTATGTTCCCTATTGTTAATTGGCCGGAAAAAATATATTTGTGGATATTTCTACATCTTATGTATAAACTTTTAAGAGGTTTCTCATCTTACAACAATATCTTTTTTATCCGTTGTCCATCACATCTGGGTTTTTTTTTGTGTTTTTTTTTTTTCGTGTGTAGAGGCACGTCATGTCAGTTTACAACGGTATGTATATGAGTATATGGGTATGAAATCTCACACATGCGCACAAAATATCAGATACGTAAGGATGTTTTCACTCGTATATACATACTCCCACATATACACACAAACACATGGACCCAAATATGTGTGAACATATTGTATACACACACGTGTAGATATGAGTTTGTATGTATGTATGTATCCCCGCGAAAATACAGATTCATACACGCACACATATATTTGTACATAACTACGTGTATACATATATATATATATATATATATATATGTATACATATATATGTATGTATATAAATATATATATATAAATGTATATATATATATATATGTAT
>NC_069000.1:12245056-12249127 GCF_001194135.2 Octopus bimaculoides
ATATATACATATATATACGTTATGTACGCATATATATATATATATATGTGTGTGTGTGTGTGTGTGTGTGTGTGTGTGTGTGTGTGTGTGTGTGTACGTAGGTATGTATGTATATATACAGATGTACATTAGTGCCATCACCCCCGACCCGCACCGGTGTCGCCGCGCCTTTTTCACTGTTGAACACTTCCCCCGTGACTATAATTGCTATAGTTTCGTCGTCCCTCACTCCACTACAACCACCTTTATCATCTTACCCGACAGCTGCTGCTACAGCTGTACGTTCCCCCACAACAGTTATTAAAAATCATCGTCGCAATCTTTATCATCTATATCTATATCAACTATCGCTCGACTTCTCTTCGAAATAGCACTGAATGTTTCCGCAACCAACATCCTGCCATCTTAAAACATTAAAAATGAAATCCATTGCGTAATGTAGCGCTAGGTATGTATGAAATTACGGATAGTAACGGCTGGAATTCTTTTATTCATAAGCCTCTTTGTTCAGAGCTGATCTACAGCTATACAACAACAACAACAACATTATCACTTGCACAGCTATATTCATTTCAAAGGTTTCGGTTAATTGATAGTAAGAGCTAGAATACGACCTTTAGTGGCCATTTTTAAAGGTGTCCATGGCTGGTTGGAGGAATGCATCCTCAAATGGGACATTTGGCTAGAATGGCTGGAACAGAGTAAACCCCTCTAATAGCATGCAAGGTCTAGACTAGCATCTTAAACTGGTTGATAGATTAAGTGTGTCACCCACGTCTGTAGCATCAATGACATCCTAGAACGAGAGCAGCAATCTAATGTGAATCTTAATTTAGAGTTGGTGACCCTATATATAATCATCTTAGCTAAATCTGCATTCCAAATCTGCATTATTTTTCAAGGCGAGAAAATACTTTAGTTCGTTCAGTTCTTAACCGTAGCAAAGTTATACATGTATGGTCATCAAGAAGGTTTATGAGACACTGTGAGTCATTTTTAGGGATTTTAAAACCAAGCAGCACTTTTTATCCTTACACAAAGCCCTCCATTTCACGTTGATCCATCTTAAACCTAGTACTGGCGCAGCCTTCTCTCTCTGCGGTAGATTATCCTTAATCTTCTGCTGGTCAACGGGTGGAAAGGGCCGAAGGGGTATTTATATCTGTTCACTACTACATTGGCATCTAGAACAAATAGCGAAAGCATGATACACGCTATCAAGTTTTGGATGCTTACTAGTAACAGCTATGGATTTTTCCATCACTGGAGTGGAAGAGAATTTCATTATTATTTGTGTCTTTGTAAAGCGGCGAGCTGGGAGAATCGTTAGTACACCGGACGAAATGCTTAGCGGTATTTCGTCTGCCGCTACGTTCTGAGTTCAAATTCCACCGAGGTCGACTTCGCCCTTCATCCTCTCAGGGTCGTTAAATTAAATACCATTTACGCACTAGGGTCAATGTAATCGACTATTCCCTTCCCCCAAATTTCAGGCCTTGTGCCTATAGTAGAAAATATTATTTGTGTCTTTGTGATATAGATCACTACATACGATCTTCAAAAAAAAAAAAAAAAAAAAAAAAAAAAAAAAAAAAAAGAATTACATTTTTCTCGTCATAGGGGGAAGGGTTTCACTATTGGAGGAAACGGACAATTCCTTTGAATTCCTCACAATTTCTGTCGAATTTCCTTGGCAAACATTTGGCCTACATGAAACTATGTTAGAAGACACTTTATCGAAGAGTCACGCAATTAAACCGACTCTCGAATAATAATTGTGAAAATAACTACTTAACTATAGCCATTCCTACGCTCACATGTGGTAGATCTATTTGTATTTTTCTTTAAACTTAATATTTAAATGAACTTCCTCTAAGATTTTCGTAAACCTATTTCCTATTTCGCTATTGGGCGTGGCGTCTTTTGGCACCATATTATCAAATTTGATATCATGCCATATACTTATTTCATTTTGCCATTCTTCCATGACTTGTTAGCACATACTCCAAATCGTTTATTGGGTTCTGTTTTCATTTTTTTAATTCATAAATGAATTATGCAAATGAGGCATGTCAGTAACTGTGACATTTTCAGGTCCTCGGAACTCAAGAAGTTTTGTTTCACTAAAGTGAAATATTACACTTAATGATACAGTTTTGGAAATATTGTATAAAGTATGGGATTACCGTTAGGTATAATAAGAGTTTGTAAAGCCTAACATTTAGTGCGACTCGCTTTTTTAATTTTATTCGGGATAAATGAAGGTGCATGGTTCAGAGGTTAGAGTGTCGGACTCACAATCATGGGGTAGTAGGCTTCCAAAGAATAAGTCATGGGGTCGATTTGCTCGACTAAAGGCGGTGCTCCAGCATGGCCACAGTCAAAAGACTGAAACAAGTAAAAGAGTAAAAGAGTATAGAAATTGAATGCGGTACGTCTGCAATAACTTTATATGTTACACATGTAACTCCTCTAACCGAATTGTTGCATGCTAACTATAAAATGTTGCGTATATTTTTACTGTACATGAGGTTACACAAAGGTATCATACATTCCTTATCACACTTACAAAGCCTGTCATTACAATGTTGATTTTGGCATTCTCCGACATAGCGACATAGCTGACATTTCGTGGATCAATGAAGATACTTTTCCAAACAAGAAACGTGGTAGTTACTCACTTACTACGTATCTTAAAACTGTATTATTAAGTGTCTACCTACGGAGACGAAAGAAATGTATAACAAACATATAAATATTTTGATAGGGTCATATATGTATTTATAATATGTCTGTATGTTTATGTTGTGTGTGTGAATGTGCGTGCATTATTCAGCCAGTTGTATTTATAAGAGAGTATGTATGTGATATTCATAAACATCTTCTATACGGAAATGTATATGTTCATATAACCTTGATAACAGTATGTAAACAAAATGAAGGAAATAATTCATATTAAGGAAGAAATTAAAGAATAAAAAGAGCAGATGAATCGGCTTAAAAATGGTGGAGGAAATGAGAAAAAAATGAAAGGCGAGGAAGGAAAAATAACGAATAATGTATAACAAAAGAATAGGAGGTAGGTAATATTAAGAATAAAGCAAACAAACAAAAAGAAATACGAGGAAAGAATCAATAAATAAAAGGAACAACGAAACGATTAATATCGGGTTAACTTTGCGATATATATATATATATGTGTATATAATTTTAGAATAAAAAACCCACAAATCTTGTAATTACAGTTACCCAGGGTTTCCTGGTCGAAATAATAAGTTTATTTATTTCTGCCATTTATCAAGACAACTGACAAACGGTCTTGTTTCCAGTTTGATAAACGGCGAAATTATTTCGACCAGGAAACCCTGGGTAGCAGTAATTATAATATTTATTTTGTTATAAGATTATCTTTACTCTCTTAACTGATCGAGTGCTTTTCTACTTCTTGAAGCATTACCTCATCACACACACACACACGTTGTACGACTGTGTTCAAGTTTTATTTCTTATTGAAATTAAACATTCAAATTCCATGAAATTTCGCCCTACCACTGAACCAATTAATTTTACCCTTCCTACTATATGCTTAAATGGTTCATTGGTGTTTTCCTTAATCCAGGAAGCATTATTGCATGCAAGAAAGGAATATGCTGATGTATGTGTGTGTGCGCGCGCGCTTGCATGTGCTATGAGTTACTAACGAGAAGGGAACGTATTCATTATAAATAGTAAAGTTTATAGTCATATTCGAAGCAGAGTCTACCTTACTTCGCTATTCAAAGCCTCGCGATTACCGTTTTCACCATGTTATTCTGAAAGTCGGATTCAAAAACTCATGTGTATATATATATATATATATATATATATAAACACGAAACATTACCTATGTAACGCGACACTTCATTACATCACCTGATGAGATGTTTCTGCACCATGGGATGCACCGAAATTCATTGTATAGTTTCCCACCCGCGAGGGAGCATTGCAGGATGTGTCGAAACGATCGTTGTAGTGTTTACATATATATATATATACATATGCTTCAACTTAAGTACCTAATTCAACTAAATC
>NC_069000.1:12249228-12251738 GCF_001194135.2 Octopus bimaculoides
ATATATATATGTATGTATACATGCATATATATATACATGCATATATGTATGCATGTATATATGTACATGCATGCATATATATATATGTATGCATGCATGTATGTATGTATATATACATTGTATATGTATATACATATGTATATTTATACATATATATGTATGCTAATACATATGTATGCATATGTGTGTTTGTATGTATATACATATGTGTGTGTGTGTGTGTGTGTGTGTGTGTGTGTGTGTGTGTGTGAGAAATACATAAATGATCATCATCTTTGTTTACCCTTATGTAAACATTTGTATATATTTGCTCTCGAATTATAACAATATACTAACAATCCAGAATTGCATGTGAAAATGCATGAATTTATATGCACACACATACACAATTTATGTACACGCACAAACAAGTATACACACAGACACATACAAGGATGTGTGTGCACGTATGTGCATGAATGTGTCTGCGTAAATTCATATATTTTCTGTAGATCCGTGCTGTATGTGTGTATATGAATCTTTATGTGTGTAAGGCAGATGAACAGCCACGTAAATCCATTTTCAGGGAGAAAAAATCAAGAAGACAAAGAAACAAGAAAAAAAAAGAAACAAACAAACCAACAGCAAGCACGGGTGGTCCTTGTTAGAAGGAAGAGGAAGCAATCTCAGGTATGTCGAAAATACCTCCCTTGGGAGGGGTGTTTATATATACATTACGACAGGGTATAGAATATGTTGCATGATCATTCTGATAGAACGGCGCAAACAATTTACGAGCATGGTTTGCGGTCGGTTATGGTTACACTTTTTTCAGTGAGAGTTGAACGTTCGGTGTTACTTGTCGTTTGTTGCGGATAGTGTAAAGATTTGTGCATGTATATGCGCGTGAATGTTTGTGTGTACGCGTGTGTGTTTTGTGTAATGAAGATATCACAAAGATATTCGAAGAATACTGTAAGAATTAAAGAAGAATTAGAGAATGTTTCAACGTTTGTTCATGCAATGAGTGAAGATTTATTATTATTCGTTTGTGTGTGATTTGTTTTCTATATTTATGTATTTATTTAGTTAGTTATGCAGTTTTGGGTGATAATGACAATTCTGGGAGAAGTGTAAGAAGAGGAAGCAGGATAATGATTATGATTAAGAGGATGATGGTGATGACGACGACGACAACGATGACGACGTTGATGTTAATGATGGTGAAGATGATGATGTTGAGTTGTGAGATAGGAGGTAAAACACCTTAATATTGAATAGGAAGAAGAAATATTTTACTTGTATGCAATGTATGTATGTATGTATGTGTTGTGTTGACCCCCCCGAGGCGAAGAAGTAGGATCTCCCAAGACATATGAATAGAGGTAGTCTGGCTGTGGTAGGAGTGTTGAGTAGCAGTCGAGTAGCAGTTGTGTAGCGGTTGAGTAGAGATCAACCGAAGGTGCTAGATAGCAGTAGCTTGAGACATAACAGTATGTATGTATGATCAATGCAATCCTCCGTCGTTGGTAGGAGCTAGATAATTTTTTTCCCATCCAGCGAGAAATAAGTTCCATGCTCGAATAGTAAAGTAATGCAACGGGCTTGTGTAGTGTGTCGTGTTGTATCCTGCTATCATTTAAACCCAAAATATAACATGGCTACGTTCTGATTAAAAGGAAAATGAACAAGAAAAAAAGACGAGAAATGACTTTAAAGTAAGATTTGTGTCGCTTTGATCTGTTAGAAAGGAAACAGTGGTCATTGTTTATGTATGAACTAACAATGTGGAAAGACTGTAGTTTGTTAGACTATGCTTAATCCGGAGAAAGTGGTGATCTCCAGTTCGATAGCAAAAACTTGTCGAGATGCTTTCATCTTGTGTAAATGTCTCATTTCGTCAAACATAAACTCACAGCTACTCCGGACTTACACCAAACACCTAGAAAATTGGTTTGATGCAGATATTAAAAAAATAGCACTTACCAAATCCGTCATTTCGTCTTTTAGCGAATATTTTCAGAATATTTACTAGAAAACTAGAACTCATTAAACATTTTTTAAAACGTGTAATATAGCATTTGCTTTTCTTGGTGACAATATGTTTACAGCGAAAATATAAGAGTATTCTGTCATACTCTCACTCCACCTTGCAAATAGTGGTCTTTTATATCCCAGTTATATTTGGATAGGAACGTGGCAATATTATGTCTTTTATATCCCAGTTATATTTGGATAGGAACGTGGCAATATTATGTCTTTTATATTCCAGTTATATTTAGATAGGAACGTGGCAATATTTTTTCATCTTTTACTTTTTTCTAGGTATCTCAAAGGGAAGTAACTGAGCTAACTGTTGAATTAAAATTTCTATTATTCTTATGTATTGAGACCACAAACTGATATTTCAAGTACAATTTGATTTCAAAAATGTTTGTATTACTATTTTACAAAGCAGTGATACATAAATGTAAATATTAGATTTGGAAAATTTCATATATATATTTAACCATTAAAGAGAAATGCATATA
>NC_069000.1:12252211-12252984 GCF_001194135.2 Octopus bimaculoides
ATATATATATATATATATATATATATATATATATATATATATACATCACACACACATACATACATACATACATACATACATACATACATACATGCATATTGCTATATGAAGACATACATATATGCACATATGTATATTTATATATACAGAACGGATTTAGACAATTTCTGTCTACCAAATTCACTGACAAAGCGTACGATGGCCTGAGGTGGTAACAGAAAGCATTTGCCGAAAGTAGCAAGCACTGGAACGGAACCAGAGATTGTGTGGTTGTAAGGCCAAGCGTGTATAAAGGAAACCAAATCAGAATGCATGTCATAGATGCAGTTACTGAAAAATCTGTTTTTTTGTTTTGAAATTGTGTCCTTGGGAGAATATTTATTGATATCGCGTAATTTTTCTTATTAGACTTTTTGTAAGAGCAATGACCACAAAGTTAACAAAATATAAAACTGCAAACACGGCTCTATTTTATGAAATTCACTTTATAACAACGTGGTGCAACTCTACCGTATGGCATCCCGGTAAAGTCCTTTATATTATCATCCAATTTCGTTCCAAACTTTGGGCGTGAAATCTGGTTGACGAAAATTATACAGACGTACGTTAGGTGAACTGAAATCATGGATAGTCTACTGAACATGTCGGCCGTTTCTATAAAATCATCTCTATAGTATGGCCAAGAAATCATAGGGCTCCACCATATGTCAGATTTGACATGATGATTTAAACCTGCTCCCTCTGTGCGCTATATATATATATGTATATATATA
>NC_069000.1:12253622-12255235 GCF_001194135.2 Octopus bimaculoides
TATATATATATATATATATGCATGTGAGTGCGTGCGTGTGCATGAATGTGGGTGTGAGTGTGTTTGTGGATGCGTGTGCATTCAAATATGTGTGTATGTGTATATATATGTATGTATAATTATGTGTATATGCTCATAATCCGCAAAAACTTATACGCACACAGATGAGCATAGTTGCACATGTTCGTCACTTTCAGACATATATACATAAACACATACATACATACATACACACCTATCTATGTCTCTACACAGACAAACGCGTGTGCTAACAAAACGCATACATATGTGCTCACATCACGTACGCACGCACACACGAACATACATGTATGCAGTACACACACACACATACACACACATACTCACAATCACGCAAGCACACACACACACACACACGCGTAACCAAAAACATTGCCTGCATATACTCCCACACAAACATATGTATGTTTAGGCAATATTTACTCCCCCACACATACATCCCCATACACATCCACATATATGCTCGTACACAGATGTACACTCTCTTACATACACCCATATATATATATATATATATATATATATATATATGAGAGTGTGTATGTGTAATTGTGTGCGTGTGCACTTTTACGTATGTGCATGTATGTGAGTATTGTATGTCTGAGTTTGTGTGTGTGTGTAAGAGAGAGAGAGAGAGAGAGAGAGAGAGAGAGAGAGAGAGAAAGAGAGGGAAATAGAGAGAGAGATTGAGAAAGCTGACACGCAACCCCGAACGCATTCTCTCAGACACCTATAGCGAGAGAAACAGATGGTGAGAAACTGAAGAATTAGAACAACACCAACATTAGTGTTAGAACTCACCAGAATGTTTTTCCCACCATCTGGAACTAACTATTCATCCATGTGTTTCCTCAAATGGTTATGGTCTTGCAGTGGTTTAAACCTAAGGACCCCTCTATTTCCTATCCGCTCTCGTCTCATTTTATCTCCCTTGCAGTTTTGTCCCCGTGTCATACAGACATCTAAAAACCAATAAAATTACAAGAAAATTGATTAATGATTGGAGTGAGGTATTGTTTTCTGTGTTGATTGTATTGGACATGGCGTGTGTAAGTCCGTTCGACAAATTTTGGATTCGCGAATTTTGATTGAAGAGAGTTGTAGTAAACATTTACCTCGTAAATAAAAATAGTGATAAGAACGAGGAACAACTGCAATCAAACAATGTTAGTCCGTCCACGATGACCCAAATGGCCAGATTCTGTGGCCGCGTAAAGAATAACTTTATAAAACTTAGAATTAGAATCTTATATAAAATATTGAAATGTATGTCGAAAGATTTTGTATATATATATTTATATATATATATATATCTACTCTTTACTCTTTTACTCTTTTACTTGTTTCAGTCATTTGACTGCGGCCATGCAGGAGCACCGCCTTTAGTGGAGCAAATCGACCCCAGGACTTATTCTTTGTAAGCCTAGTACTTATTCTATTGGCCTCTTTTGCCGAACCGCTAAGTTACGGGGACGTAAACACACCAGCATCGGTTGTCAAGCGATGTTGGAGGGACAAACACAGACACACAAACACACACACACACACACACACACAAACACACACACACACAT
>NC_069000.1:12255296-12259282 GCF_001194135.2 Octopus bimaculoides
TATATATACATATGTATATGTATATATGTGTATGTGTGAGTACTTGAGCTTCTTTCAGTTTCCGTCTACCAAATCCACTCACAAGGCTTTGGTCGGCCCGAGGCTATAATAGAAGACACTTGCCCAAGGTCTCACGCAGTGGGACCGAACCCGGAACCATGTGGTTGGTAAACAATGTCGACCTCAACGGAATTTGAACACAGAACGTAGCGGCAGACGAAATACCGCTAAGCATTTCACCCGGCTGCTAACGTTTCTGCCAGCTCGGCGCCCTCGAACTTACAAATTAAAATTACACGACGACTGGGCATGGGAGGCCAACATTTCTTGGCTCAGCAGCAATGAGAACAGTATAAATGACACATTAGGAGACTTCGTTTCTTCAAATGAGAGTTCGAACTCATGCATAGCAGACTTCATCACCTCTTAATCTGAGAACTGTATAGCCTAGGGGTTAACACACCATAGTTTAAAGGAAAGCAACTGTACAAATATATTAGTCAAGTGGCCAATTAAAATGTTCAGAAAAATCCGATTTAACTTCTTTCCCAGTACAGCGTATTGAGTAATCCCTGCTCTATGCAGAGATGAAGGTTAATATTTATAAAATATGTCAGTAGACCTACTCCTGTAATGCACCACTCTGCGTATTTTGAGCGCAGACGTTATCGTATACATATGCAGGGTCCGATATTTGTTCCACATCTGTGCAATAAGCGATTCTGCATATGTCTACCACACGCATTAAAAATCTACATGCATCTGTACGCAAGAACTTTTGTATACGCGTCTAGAATTTCCCTTTGCTGAATATTCGGGGACATACACACAGCTATCTAAAGATTTTAGTTGAAAGATTGGGGCAGGCTGCTTGTAATGTGTTAAGATTTCCCAATTCTCAAGTAACCCAACAGCATATTTAGGTATGTTAAAGTACTTTGTAGTATAAACGAGATAAGCCTAAAGCAAACAGCTGCTAAAATGTGTAAGTGTTCGCCTGTCGATTCGCTTAAGGTTTTCAGTGGGAAAAAAAAGAGAAAGAAAAAGAAAAAAAGTTTTGGTAACCGCGGAAGCAGCAGTATTCCAAATATCAAGTCTCTCCAGAGACATGGAATAGAGTTTCACATACTTTCATATTGCAAGACAAGGAAGCACGCACGCACACACACACACACACACACACACACACACACACACACACACACACACACACACACACAAACAAACACACATACATAAATACAAAGACAGTCAAATATACTGAAGCACAGACTCAAGTACTCACACACACACACACACACACACACGCACACACACACACACACACATATATATATATATATATATATATATATAGACAAAAATGGATGCACAAACATAACTACTGACACACACACATACACACATGGACACACATACACGCACACATACACATTTATGTATGTACATGAACACACACAACGGTAAAGACACGCACACACACACACACACATATGTAAAAACAGAGGCATTCATGTAGATTATACGCAAAAACACAACAGAGGGTAGATAATGAAATGACGCTTGCATACATAATCATGAATTCACATCACTCACTTTGACTTACAAACATTCAAACATAACCAGAATGAATCATATAAACATGTGTAAATCTATCTATCTATCTATGTGTGTGTGCACATACATACATACACACATATATATATATATAATAATTTAATGATCGTTATGTATGTGTTTTTTCGTGTTTTGTTCCGATGGTAACCACTCCTGAAGAAGTGCCAAATGTCAAAATCCAATGGACCAGTCACTGGATAAGTTTGGCACAGAAATGTTAACATAGAGTGGTGAATAAATCGATATATCGAGTTTGAAGTCTCTGTCTCTTTTGAATATGAAAATTTAAAAGTTAAAAACCTTATAATATATATATATATATATATATATATTTATATAAACGAATGCGTATGTGCCATTTGTGTGGGTGTGTATTCAATTATCGGTGCATATCAATCTGAAATTACCAAAGAAATATTTAGAACTGCTTGTACATGATTCTCTCACTCGCTTTCTCTCTCCCTATCTCTTTTTCTCTCTCTCACTGTATCGATCTATATATCTAGTGGCTAATATAACGCATTTCATTGTCATAACTTTTCCCCTAATAGTATGCCCACCTCTCAATTTTTAAAATATTCCTTTCTACTATAGGAACAAGGACGAACATTTGGGGGCTGGGACTAGTCGATCAGATCGACGCCAGTGTTCAACTCGTGCTTAATTCATTAACCCCAAGAAAATTAAAGATAAAGTCAACTTTGGCAGAATTTGAACTCAGAACGTAAGAAATACCACGAAGCATTTTGCCCAGCGAGTTGTCGATTCTGCCAGCTCTTCGCCATCTATAATTTAAAAAAAAATAATGCTAATAGTGTCTCCTAATAAAATCGCATAGCTGGATACTATCCATCCGAGGTTTGTTATGATATTCAAGCATTTCTTCTTTATGCTTATTATATAAGAAAAAAACCTTTTTGATATTTACATGAAGTCAGCAAAGAGAAACTCGGAGTAACGGTTTCAAATGACTTCAGTTTCAAATAAGTCATGTGTATATATTATTCTTTTCTACTCTATGAATAAGGCCCGAAATTTTGGGGGAGGAAGACAGTCGATTGGACCGACCCCAGTATGCAACTGGTGCTTAATTTATCAACCCCGAAAGGATGAAAGACAAAGTCAACCTCAGCGGAATTTGAACTCAGAGCCTAAAAACAGACGAAATACCACTAAGCATTTCGCCTAACGTTTCTTACTTGTTTATTGCCCACAAGGGGCTAAACATAGGGGGGACGAACAAGGACAGACAAAGGGATTACGTCGACTACATCGACCCCAGTGCGTAACTGGTACTTAATTTATCGACCTCGAAAGCATGAAAGGCAAAGTCAACCTCGGCGGAATTTGAACTCAGAACGTAACAGCAGGCTAAATACCACTAAGCATTTCGCCCTGCGTGCTAACGATTCTGCCAACTCGCCGCCTTAAGTAATCTTTTCTACTCTAGGCACAAGGCGTATGTGTGTGTGTGTGTGTGTGTGTGTGTGTGTGTGTGTGTGTGTGTGTGTGTGTGTGTGTGTGTGTGTGTGTGTGTGTGTGTGTGTGTGTGTGTGTGTGTGTGTGTGCGCGCGTACGTAAATAGTGTAATTTTATGAAGAAATGCAAAATTTTACATATTGAAATGTAAATACTTTCCACAATTCAGACCGCTTAAAACACTGAGTTTAGCAACTTCCTGGTACATGATAAGAACTATATGGAAAGGATTCTGAAATATAAAGCACTACGGATACGGATTTCGGTACTACTTCGATAATGGTCTACAAAATGACAGGTATGAGGAGACGCCATCATTTACCCTCCTTTCCAGCCTAGCCTCTTTATCTGTGTCAGGAGTGAATGCTGCGTGGGTAAATGATGCCGTGTATCAATATTGAATGATTGCCCGGACTTTAATAATGTATCAGAGACAGGATTCGATCTTTCGAATCCTCGGTCGCTAACTTGACACCTTACCGACTCGGCCAAGCTGCAATTCTGGTAAAAATGTTACTCAAGAAAGTCTCCCTAACCGCTCACCCTCCTCTATCGACAAGATTTGCCTCACCACATTCTAACCCTAACCCCCCCCACTTTTTTTTTTTTTTTATCTACAATCCTATCCGA
Source organism: Octopus bimaculoides (assembly GCF_001194135.2). NCBI lineage: Eukaryota > Metazoa > Mollusca > Cephalopoda > Octopoda > Octopodidae > Octopus > Octopus bimaculoides. The sequence continues at coordinate 12,259,023 of NC_069000.1, forward strand.
ATGTCTGATATAACAGATATGTATATTGAGCTGGTATTTATATTTCCCTCTTTTCTACTGTTTAACGTACTATTATTGTTATTAGTATATCACCATCGCCATCATCATCATCATCGTCGTAATCATCATCATCATCATCATCATCATCATCATCATCATCAGAATAATCCTTATCCTCATCAACATCACTACCACAACCAACCAACCAGCCAACCAACCAAGAAAACCACCACCACACCCGCCACGACTGCCCCCCCCCC
>NC_069000.1:12259364-12260198 GCF_001194135.2 Octopus bimaculoides
GTGTATATATATATATATATATATATATATATATATATATACGATATTTTATATTTACATAACACATCTACCCTGGCCTAGTTTGGTTATCATTTGAACACGTATATATTCTTCGCCATGTGTGTGTTTGTGTTTGCGTTTGTATGTGTATGTGAGTATGCGCGTAAGAGAGACACACGGACAGAGAGAGAGAGTGTGTGTGTGTGTGTGTGTGTGTGTACGATTTTGCGTGTGTTTGTGTATGGGTGTTTATGTATAAATTTATATGTTTGTGCTTATGTATGAATCTGTGTAATGTCGTACAAAAAAACAAAAAGAAAAGCAAAAAGCAGTCAACAAGCTGGAGAGGGCACACCCACAACACACATATTCATATCATGCATACGCAAACGTAATGAAAATCATTTATCTGCGACAAAATACTTTCATAATTTCTCACCTCTTTCTCCCTAGACACACACACACACACACAAACACATTTGCTCTCATAGGTTTATGTATCTCTCTATTTCTATCTCGCCTTCTCTCTCCCTCAATATACATACATACATACATATATACATATATATATGCTTACACTCATACATATGTATCGTTATTAATATAGATATATGTGTGTTTATATAAACGGGTACATGTGCGTATGTGTATGGATATATATATATATTCTTTAAAGATGTTTGGATACAAACATAAATGGTTTACATTCAAGAATAACCATCGGAAGCTAATTTGTATTTGCAACGACACTTAATTTAGTAAATGTAAACACGTATTCTTCGTTTAATAGTAGATTAGTCTTCAAAAAATGTAACATTATATATATATATATAT
>NC_069000.1:12260950-12263770 GCF_001194135.2 Octopus bimaculoides
TATATATACATATATATATGAATGTATGTATATGTATACATGTATATATCCATGTATATATATTTGTGTGTGAGTGTGGCTGTGTGTGCGTGTATGTCTGCGTGTATATCAATTATACTCACCTACATGCAAAAAGAGCAACATAATAGTCGCTGAATATTATAAGTATTCACATTACAACTTGAACTTTCGCGAATACAGGGCTCATCAGGCAGAGTGTAGTATGTTTCATGCTGAAATATAATATAATATATAGATTTTAAAATTTGACACTCGTCAATCATCATGGCCTGATATTTTAAACGCTCTGTTTGGCTGACTTATTTACGTGGCCTTATTGAGAAAATTGAACTCACACACGACCCGTTCATTGCATCCACATGCTCTCTCCTGCACGAATAGATTTGATGCAATTCAGCTTCTCTCTTGACCCAATTTGCTATTGGAATTAATCCACATCGCCACAGTCACATCACTGACTGGCAATCAGCTTTTGCTCAGAGCTATGCTTCTTCTAGTCCGGCCTCTCTTCAGAGTGGTCTCTTCGAATGTAAATAATGTAAATACGTTATTTTCTTATTTTATTAAAATTTGGCGATTTTTTAACGCTTCCTTACATAAGGAGAAATTTTAAGTGACCTTAAAATACCTGGGAACAAATAACGTTTTCATAGGTTTCGTCTTTCAACGCTATATGAAAAATAAGCCATGAACATATACCTTCCAATCCTTTCGTCCTGTATCTTACTTTCTCACAGATTTCTGGACTTTCCAACTTGCCTACTTTCGCTATGGGGAAAAATTATTTCTGTTAAAATGCGCTTCAACCCTCCAATTCTCTGAGAAGTGTATGAGAAAAGGAGTTTATCAGTTTCTTAGGCAGAAACCAAACGAAATCGCCAATCTCTGAAATAGAGAACATCCTCTCTTGCATCAGACAGATAAATTTCTTTTGCATTCTCTTGATATATTCGGAACAAGAAATGTTTTTAAGCAACAAGGCTGCTAACCATACACAAACTTATAACTTAGGAGGACAAAGCTCATGTTCAGCAATTTTTAATGTTTATAGAAAAGCAGTAAATGATCTTCTTTGTATCACCTGGAGAGATTCCGAAACCAATGCAAGTAGACATGTATGTTACTACGTCAATATCAAAATAGTTGCAAATGAAAACGCTTTAGTAATGAAATAGTTACAGCAAACCAAGTGTACTTACTTACAGCATGTCAGAATACAAGTATTAATAGATCTGCTTTGATTGTTTAACCAACTGGTGTTTGTACATATTCTTGAATGGAGAGCGCCTCAAGAGGGATTTTTTACTGAAAAATATATTCTTGAAGAAACTACTTAACATAAAAAATATAATAGCTTTGTGCACATGCAAGAATACGATAACAATTGGAAATGAAACCGATGTAGTTTTAAACATTTAAAACGAAATTTCATATCTAAAGATGTGGTTAATACATTGAAATACTGTAATTATATTTTGATAAAACTGCCTCTTTTAACTGATTGCTAACATTCGTTTCGTAACAAATGTATTGCATATAATATCTATATAAAAGGATTCCAAGTGTTACGATGACGTTTCAGGCCAATGTTACTAAACCAGATGCTATGGGTGATATTCCAAACGTGAAAATAGCACAGACGAAATATATACTTTTAAAAACGAGTTGGGGATTTTATTTATATCATATTATAAAAAAGAAGCTGATCTCTGGCTGTCTGTCCGTAAGGACATTTATATATAGAGAGAGAAGAAAGGGAAGAATGTTAAAGAAGAATCAGAAGGGGAAGAATCAAAAGATAACAACTGTCACAAACTATATTTAGAAGGGAAGGAGAAAAAGTTGCTGTTGACAGAGAAATACAGTGAGAGGGAGAGAGAGAGAGAGAGAGAGAGAGAGAGAGAGAGAGAGAGAGAGAGAGAGAGAGAGAGAGAGAGAGAGAGTGTGTGTGTGTGTGTGTGTGTGTCTGAAAGATAGATAGCTAGGTAGTGCTATCACCATAGTGACTAACAACTTTTGATTAAAAATGTAGGTATTTCATGTGCAAATCTGTCAACTCAACGCAACACAAGCCGCACTTGTCTTAGATATATCGGAGGTTTGATATCATCTTTTATTCATAGATATATAAATATCATTTAAGATTTTGATTCAATAATCCATACATTTATCCAGTGGTAGGAGGACGTCTGAGAATGACGACGAACTGAAAAAGAAAAAAGAAATTATTAAATAGTGCTTTGTGTCTTTAAAAGTTTTTACTTGCATAATATGACAATGAAGCAATGAAAGACATGGTTCGAAAATTACACTCACACACATACACGCAAGCGCACGCACGCACACGCACATACATACACACACTCACACTCGCATGCACATAAACACATACATAGGCACATATGCACTCACATGCACACATATATACGTACATACACAGTGAGAGAAATAATTTAATGAAACCTTATTTAACAATAAGAAAATTCTAATATCATGACATATATACATGCATACACACACACTCACACATATATATATATAACATGCCTTTTTCAGTTTCCGTGTACCAACACTGCTCGCAAGCAAGTCTTTGGTCGGCCCGGGGTGATTGCAGAAGATCTTATCAAGATTCCACGCAGAAACCGAGCCCAGAACCTTGTTGTTGGAAAACAAACTTCTTACTACACAGTCGCCACACGCGCACACACATACGTACATACATGTATGCACACACACACACACACACACACACACACACAGATATAAAGTACACATGCATAGTCACAAATCCACATACAC
>NC_069000.1:12263897-12265661 GCF_001194135.2 Octopus bimaculoides
TCGCCACACGCGCACACACATACGTACATACATGTATGCACACACACACACACACACACACACACACACAGATATAAAGTACACATGCATAGTCACAAATCCACATACACAGCACGCACGTACACACACTTATTATCTGTGTCCTCAGTAGTATATCAACCCCCATACTCCTGAACATAATATAATTTAAAGTGATCCAATAATTTCGCTGACTAGAATATTTCATTAAATTTATTTCATCGACTAAACGGAGTGTGCCAGATATCCACAGCCATCCGTAGCTGTTATGTATTGGTGAGTATTTAATACAATAAAGTGAATACACGAAACACCAATGTACTCAAGACACGACCCAACTGACTTCGCCAAAAACAGCACACTTCTCTATGCGTCAGTCAGAATTGATACTGCTTAACGTCGTTAATCTGGGTGCTGCCGTTGTTTTCAATAGCAATTGGCCATCATATAGCACTTTATTTGCTTAACCCGGGAAGTCTATAATCCGTTTATATCGAAACAAGGATTAAATGGGCGAAAGAAAACAAGACCGATACAGAACGATACAGCGTGTCCACCACCGTCGCCACCACCATTACCACTACTACTAACAACAACAACAACAACAACAACGCCATCACCACCACCATCACTAACGCCGCCTCCATCGCCATCGACACCGCAGCCCCTTCTATTAACACTTTTATCACTATCAGCATAACCACCATCACCCAAACCACCACCACCACCACCATCATCATCACAGACGGTTGATTTTTTTTCTTAAATTTCTCCTTTGTGTTTTCCCCTGCAGCCGCCACCCCCAAACTTCCGCACGTCTACAGAAATGGTTAATATCCTAAATAATGTAAGCAGTATGATTGCTACCACTAAATAAAACTGTTACGACCGTACTTCACGGGTCAATGAGAGATTTAGGCACCCAATGCGAAAAACCAGCAATGACACGAACAATCAGCATTATTATGTCGAAATATTGTCACGTGTTCTAAGCACGTAGATCACGTGCAGATCAGAGCATGCACCTTTTATTCCTCATCGATTTACGCGCGTGCAAAACGACTGAACAAATATTGGCTGTTATATCGTTTCTATTTTGTCTCTAATAAAATAGATGTTGTCGCCATTTTGCAAAATGGCGAGATGGCTCATTAAAAGGAGCAGGCAGAAAAACATTTACTCTTGTTATCACCTACATATTGCCACACACATACACAGACACACGTACACATAAAAGACACATAGAATTTATGAACACATATACACATTTATAGACACGCGATACAATCATACACGCCGTGTATGGCAAAGACTTCGTAGAGTCACTTAAACACTTCCTTTCATGACTTTAATCTCATTCACTTGCTCAGAGCTTATTGGAGCATTATTGTTAAAATGACTGACGAAATCATTGTATTTAAAGATGGCGGTGCGTCGGACGAGTTGGCAGAAACGTTAGCACGCCGGGCGAAATGCTCAGCGGTATTTCGCCTGCCGTTACATTCTGAGTTCAAATTCCGCCGAGGTCCACTTTATGTATATATATATATGTACATATGTGTATATATGTACATATATGTATATATGTATATATATATATATATATACATATATATATTATATATATATATATATATATATATATGTGTGTGTGTGTGTGTGTGTGTGTATACATACACACATATGTGTATATATATATATATATGCATATATATATATATATATGTATATATATGTATATATATA
>NC_069000.1:12265940-12268440 GCF_001194135.2 Octopus bimaculoides
GGCAGCATGGCCACACAGTCTAGTGACAAAAGTAAAGCAATAATAAAAGGAATAAATAAAATATATTGGAAGTAATTTTTAGTATTCAAAACGATAATAAATTAATAAAAGCAAATAAAATTAAGTTAATATAAAGTAAATATATTATTTTAGACGTAAATGGTATAAGAAATATGTCGAGGCGTGTTCATCATAAAATGATTTTAGTAAAATATTTATGTAAAATAAGATATATGTAGATATACATTATGTAAAATAATATATATTTACGTACAGTGCAATTTTATCACTGACGATTCACAATGGTGTGACGACGCATTGACGTAAGGGGTGCAATGGGTCAATACACAACAGTAACAAAATAAACGAAATAAGAATATTGAAACCGTTTGTGTTCTTAAATGGCTGAAAACGGGTTTCTTTCACGATGTAAATGTTTCTGTTTCAACTCACAGCACCGTATCATATGCAGTTTTGTGTTTCATTGTTTGCGTAAGAAATACCAGCAAACGCGCGCGCGCGCACACACACACACACACTCACATAAACGCACACACAAACACAGTATATATGTGTGTGTGTGTGCGCGTGTGTGTACGTGCGCGTGTGTGTGCGTGCGCGTGTGTGTGTGCCTAAATATATGTATGTATGCACACACACACATACACACACACACACACATATATATATATATATATATATATATAGATATATAAAATATATATGCATGTTTGTCCCCCCACCATAGCTTGGCAACCGATGTTGTTGTGTTTACGTCCCTGTAACTTAACGGTTCGGTAAAAGAGACCGATAGAATAAGTACTAGGCCTACAAAGAATAAGTCCTGATGTTGATTTCTTCAACTAAACGCCCTGGTCCAGCTTGATCGCAGTCAAATGACTGAAACAAGTAAAAGAATAAATATATAACAAATTAAAATATATATATGGATGTATATGTATGTATGTTTACATATATATTTATATATATTTGTACGTACGTATGTATGTATGTATGTATGTATGTATGTATGTATCTATCTATCTATCTATCTATCTATCTATCCATGAATCTTTCTATCTGTCTATCTGTATGTCTGTCTGATTTGTCAGTCAGTATTTCTGTCTGTCTGTCTGTGCGTGTGTGTGTCCAAGCCTCCTTCTTATCCAGTGAACTCTTTCAAATGTAGGTGGAGCCACTTAACTCTGATCCTTTCTACAAATATGTTGTTCAAGCAAATGCTAATAGAAATGTATCCGTTACAATAGGGAAGGAGAGGCAATGATAAAGGAGGGAGACAAGGTGGTGATATAAGTGGTATGGGTGGTAATGTGGGAACTAGGGATATTGGTGGTAGTTGTAATGCAGTGGTGGTGGCGGTGGTGGTGGTGGTGGTGGTGGTGGTGGTGGTGTCGGCGGTGGTGGTGGTTGTGATAGAGGCTCAGACTATGACGGTGGATCTTGTGGTAATTTGATGGCCACTATGATAGTGGTGATGGTGATGGTGATGATGATGATGATGATGATGATGATGACGATGGTGATAATAGACGTAGTCTTGTTGATTTTCTTGTTGTTGTTGTTGTTGTTGTTGTTGAGAGTGGTGGAAGCGGCGGTGAAGTTATTACAGAGATGGAGGCAATGGCGTGGGCGGTGTAGCTGTTGGGTGTACCTGTACAGTAGTGGTGAGAGCTATATAGTAATAGTAGCAGTAGCAGTAGTAGTAGTAGTAGCAGCTGATGTAGAGGCTCTCCTATTGGTTGTTATTTAACCATAGAATTTGTGGCGGAGCTACAGTGTATGCTACCTGGGACAACCCTTGATTTTGCCGCTTGGGGACTCAGACCCACTTCGGGTCCCCAAGTAGCAAATTATACCCAAAATGCCTACCCCATAAAAGCGTCACCCGGGACAATCCTCCACCCTCGCTTCACAATCCACCTTACTGCTTAGCTCATCTCCAATGCAATAAGACTAATAATCAAACGCACTCCAGTTGTGACCATCCCGTCTTTTCCTATGCACAATCTGTTTAGGGAACACATCATAGGATATGGCCATTTCTAAGAGATGAAACCTGATTGTAAACGAAGGTAGATTTTGGCTGTTATTTCTAGCGAAGATTAAGCGCCCACTTATAAGCTCCATCAGTAGTAATTGTAATCATTGTAATTGCTGTTATTTCTAGCAGATTGAGCGACCACCATCGGTAATGGCAATCGTGGTAGTCGTCTAAACTTTACACTCTAAACGAAGGTATTTTTCGTAATGTGAGATTTGTCGGTATCTGTGACAATTATAATGATGGTGTAGCTGATATAGCGTTAATGGAGGCGCTACTACTACTACTACTACTACTACTACTACTACTACTACTACTACTACTACTACTACTACTACTAGATACGTATATGCATCCATATATACATACATACAAATGCAATGCAGTGCTGCCTTTAGTAAGTACTGACAGGGAAGTAGCGTTATTTTTAAAAGATAA
>NC_069000.1:12270118-12273049 GCF_001194135.2 Octopus bimaculoides
CCACTACTCAGGAAGAGACTATTCTAGAGTACGTTCTGTCTTGTCTTCGAAACGTCTAGATAGAATAGAGACAGCTGATGAAGGGATATTCCAAGTGGCTTTCCGTTTTCCTATGTGTTCGTTCCGTTGTCTGTAGTTTATTGTTCTAACGTCCTGTACCCTGATATGCATGTATATACACATGTAGATGTAAGTATGTACATATATGTGTGTATACATGTATATATATTCTTTGTATTATTATATATATATATATATACATGCACGCGAGCACACACATGATGAGCTTCTTTCAGTGTGCGTCTACCAAATCCTCTTAGAAACTTTGGTCGGTCCGGAGTTATGGTGGAAGACATTGTCGTGGGACTGGACCAGGAACTGTGAGAGTTGAGAAGCAAGATTCTTATCAAGCAGCCATCTATATTTGTATGTGTGTGTGTGTGTTTGTATGTGTGTGTATATGTGTGTGTGTTTGTGCGTATGTGTGTGTGTATTTGCGTGTGTGTGTGTGTGTGTGTTAATAATAAGTACTCACTATCCTTATCCGACTCTTTTCTCCTACCATCTGGTGCTATAAATAGCAGGAAGAGAGCCGTAATTTTACCAATAAACTGCTTAGCGTTGGGCTAAAATATATGCTTTAGATAAACTTGCCGTTTGCGATGCATGTACAAAATTACCGAAAGTATTTCCCTGATATGCATAACTAAGCTTAAATTCTGTATTGTGCAATACCTTTTTGGTAAAGAAGGCGTTTTAAGTACATCCAGCCGTCACTTGCGAGTGAGTGTGATTTGGTAGTATGAAGTAGGCTTACTCTTTTACTCTTTTACTTGTTTCAGTCATTTGACTGCGGCCATGCTGGAGCACCGCCTTTAATCGAGCAAATCGGACCCCAGGACTTGTTCTTTGTAAGCCTAGTACGTATGCTATCGGCCCCTTTTTGCCGAACCGCTAAGTTACGGGGACGTAAACACACCAACATCGGTTGCCAAGCTATGGTGGGGGGACAAACACGCATATATATTTCATATATATATATATATATATATATATATATATATATATATATATATATATATATATATATATATATATATATATATATATATATGTGTGTGTGTATGTGTGTGTGTGTGTGTGTGTGTGTGTGTATGCATACATACATACTCACACAACCATATACGCACGCATACATATATATATGTGTGTTTTCGTTCAATAAACACTCACAACTCCCAGCCTATGACCGTGAGTCCGCTGCTCTAACCACTGCGCCATTGTGCCTCCACCAGTGACACCTACACTATTACGAATGTGCATTTCGGCACAATCACTTGATTTTTAATGATGGTGATACCGCTGTATTTTTTGTTATGTATGTATATATGTATGCATGTATGCATGCATGTGTACATACGTATGTATGTTAGCATACATGTAGGTATGCTTATATGTGTATGCATACATGTATGTATGTATATATCCATGTATATATATATATATATATATATATATATATATATGTATATATATATATATGCATGCATGTGTGCCTGTATATATGTATACAAGTATTTATACATGTTTGAGAGTGTATGTTTGTAGTCTTCTCATTAATGACGAGTGTTAGATCGAATGTGTGTTCAGGGGGCGGTGAGGAACGAGATTAGTATGACCTACAACAGCAGCAGCGTTCACAATTACTGTAACAACAACAACAACAACAACAGCAGCAGCAGCACTACCTGAAACTTAATGAATAATAAGAATTAATTAAGATTAATGCTGACGGTTACTGCAGCAGCAATATAATTAACAACAACAACAACAACAATAACAACAACGGCAACAACGGTAAGGTGGACTGTGACAACACGGCGTGCATTATTCCACAACAGAAAACATAATAAAAAGTTGGCTGAAATTGGTTGGCCAGAAGGCCTTGTACAGAGCTGTCGCTCACAGTATCAGACAATGGCTGGAGAAGAGGGATTTAAAGTTAAGATCAGTGGCTTAAAAAGCGATGATGATGATAGTGATGATGATGATGATGAGGAGGAGGAGGAGGAGTGGGGAGGAGGAGCAGTCGACGATGACGACGAGGAAGAAGGGGAGGAGGAAAGGGAAGGGGACGACTACAACGACGGGAAAGAAGAACAGGAGGAGGTGATGGTCATGATGATGATGTTGGTGATGATGATGACGAAGATGTTGGTGATGATGATGATGATGTGATGATGATGATGATGATGATGATGATGATGGTGATGATGAGGAGGAGGAGGAGGAGAAAGGAGAAAGAGGAGAGGAGAAAGGAGACGACGACGAGGAAGAAGGGGAAGGAGAGGAGGTGGACGAGATGGAGGAGGATGGTGGTGGTGGTCATGGTGATGATGATGGTGATGAATGAAGTGGTGATAATGATGAATAAGACGATGCCGACGACCACCACAACCACGATGATGATAATGATGGTAGGGGTGTTGACGATGGGGATGGCTAGGATAATGATGATGGTGGTGGTGGTGGTGGTGGTGGTCGTGGCGGTGATAGTGACGTAGAAGTTGATGATGCTGATGATGATGATGAAGCTGATAATGGTGATGATGCTGATGATGAGAATGATGATAATGACGATGATGACGGTGAAGAAGATAATGATGATGAAGAAAAGAAAAAGATTGATCAGGAGGAAAATGAAGATGAAAAGTTTCATAATAACTAGGACTTTCCATATATGTATATATATATATATATATATATATATAACAACCCGCTCCCATTGATTGCACTTGGTATAGCATTAATGTAGCAAGAATTGGGTACCCTCCCAGCAGTATACTGGATAGATACTATCCCTTAGTGGGTTGAACCCTCAATCCCTAACTCTCTCGCATTATATATATATATATATATATATATATATAT
>NC_069000.1:12273136-12274329 GCF_001194135.2 Octopus bimaculoides
CTTGTTTCAGTCATTTGACTGCGGCCATGCTGGAGCACCGCCTTTAGTCGACCAAATCGACCCCACGACTTATTCTTTGGAAGCTTAGTACTTATTCTGTCGGTCTCTTTTGCCGAACTGCTAAGTTACGGGGACGTAAACACACCACCATCGGTTGTATATATACATATATACGACGGGCTTCTTTCAGTTTCCTTCTACCAAATCCACTCACAAGGCTTTTGTCGGCCCGAGGCTATAGTAGAAGACACTTGCCCAAGGTGCCACGCAGTGGCAATGAACCCAGAACCATGTGGTTGATAAGATATTTTTTTCCCAATTTCCATGCAAAAAATATATTTTGTATTTTGTATTTTGAATCTGTATAAAAGGAAGGATAACAACACAAATTATTTTAGGATCTGTTATGATTTATTATGAAGTTACTGATAGAAATGGCAGTTACTGATAGGCAATGCTAGAAAACGGGAATAACATCATGAACAAGGTATTTCGGGTTAGAAATAAGTGACAGATACCTCAGAGTACAGTAAAACGTATATTTTCGTTCAAATATATATTTACTACACATCTCTGAACGAAAAATATACGGGATAATATGTTAAGAGGTTAATATTCACTGTGATACTAAATATATGTTTATATGCATGTAATTGATTAGTCTGAGAATTCACGATAAGTAATCTTGAAAATTTCAAAGTATGATAAGAAGTAGGTATTTAGTTTAGAAAAAGAGGATCTGTGATGCTGAATGGGTCCACAAACTAGCATATTTTTTCAATAATAGTTAACAGATAGTTAACACTACGTCGTATGTGATGTCAAACAGGAGCCATCTTTGAACGCTGTTATTGCAAGCTTGCTTACAATGTATTATTAATATATGGATTATGCCAGTAACAATTAATTAGTATGTTTAATATCATTTTAATCGCATCGCACAAATCATATATATATACATACATATACTTACATACATACACACACACACACACACACACACACACACACACACATATATATATATATATATATATATATATATATATACATACATACTTACACACACACACGTATATACATTCATATATGTATGCATATATATATACATATATATATATACATACATATATACATATATATTTATATATATATATATATATATATATATATATATATATATATATATATAT
>NC_069000.1:12275136-12276628 GCF_001194135.2 Octopus bimaculoides
TATATATATATATATATATATATACTTACGCCTTTCGGAGTCGATAAATTAAGTTGTGTACTGGGGTCGATCTAATCGACTAGCTCTCTCCCCAAAATTTCAGACCTTGTGCCTAAAGTAGAAAAGATTATATAATTTATTCATAAAATGTCAAAACAGAGTTTTGGAATGAGCTTCTACTCAAGAACTTTTTAAAGTTAAATTTTTCGAAAATTTCTTCGTATTTTATGTTTTAAACATAGTAGTAAATACAGAATTGTAATTGAAGAAATTACAAATGTAAATAAAAGAAATAATAAGTAGGAGTTTTTAAAGTTTACACTTATTTGAAAAATAGACTTTAGACAAAATCAAATCAAGAAAAATATATTCTGGAATCATGATTTTCCCTCAATTAATGATCATCTCTGAATAGCAACAGCTACCCCTTCTGAAGTGAGAACGCATCCTTAAAGTCATAGGGTTTCCAGCTCTGGGTGTAAAACACGGTGCCAGATGTGGAGGAGCTAACATCAAGCTAGCGTTTGAATAACATTCGCTGTGTTCCAACTTCAATATTTTGAAAATTATATACAAAACTAATTCACCATCTAAAGTGGAAAAGTAAAAGAAAAAGATGTTTTCAAAATTCAACAGAGAGACGTCATATATATTCTGGGGGTGTTATAAAAATATAACCGATTATACAAACAATCTTTTCGAAATCCACAGCTTTTGAAACACTTATAAACTTCGGGCAAAGGTTTATCTCCAAAAACAGAAGTCTCCGAAGTTTATTAAGTTATTAACGTAATTTAATAGACTGGAGCTACATAAATTTATTTAGATAGAGGAAATTTTCTAAAACAATAACATTTAAATGACATTTTTTTTTTTCATAGTGTGTGTTTCTAAAGAACTTCTCACATTCAAAAACTGTGAAACGACTGTCATTGAAAACATTGCTAAGAATCCTATTTTCTAAAACCATAGAACAATTAACACAGAAAATTAATCAACATCGACTCCGATAAATAGCTGCAATTTTAATTACGGTTGAATGTTGTCAACAACAATCTAAGTTGTTTACATTTAATAACTTTACAGTCGAAAGAGCCTCACGCTTACATATCCTTTAGTTAATTCAGACAAATATGACAATTATTTCCCTTCAAGCATTCTACCTGCTCCTATTAATTGAAGAATATATTCTTTGAAACATCGGCGTTTATTTGTTCTGGTATTTCAATCGATCGATAACATCCTTTTTTGTTTTATTAATCATTATCAAAATGAAGAATGAAAAAAAAGAAAAAAAAAAAGAGAAAGAATAATAAAACTATAAAAGAAATTTTTTTAGTAGCAACAATATCTTTTACCATTCTAATACTAACTGGTGACTCGATCTGCTAGAAAGAGTGACCAAATTTTCCTCCAATCACATTCACCACTATTTGAAATAAATGATATAGATATGAGGCAGCATATATATATATATATATATATATATATA
>NC_069000.1:12276946-12280362 GCF_001194135.2 Octopus bimaculoides
TATATATATATATATATATATATATATATATATAGATAGATAGATAGATAGATAGATAGATAGATAGATAGATAGATAGATAGATAGATAGATAGATAAAGATATACATATATGTATACTTACATATATTACATATATGCATACATACGCACACACTCACACACACACACACACACACACACACACACACACACACACACACACACATATATATATATTATACTCATACATATGTCTACACGTACACATACATACATGCACATGTGGTTACATGCGTGCATGCATGAACAAGTACCTATTTTCTCATATATATGTTTTATAACTGAGAAGGTATTCGAAGAAATTGAAGGACATGCAAATTGGTAAATATAGATATCTCAATGATGACCTTAATTCACTGACATAGCTTTCGTAAGTGTCCTCTCCGAGCTATATTTCAATTCTATTTTAAATTATTAATTAATAAAACATATATAGCCTAATCATGCTTCGCAATGATGAACGCTGTTTCTCACTAATTATTTTCTAACTAGAGATGACAGACAGCTTCGACAAGACATGCAATATGTATGCATGTATGTATATATGTATGCATGTATGCATGCCTGTACGTATGTATATATATATATATATATATATATATATATATATATATATATATATATATATATATATATATATATATATATATATATATATACATATATATGCATACACACACATACACACACACACACACACACACACATAGTTAAATAGCCACGAGTGAAATGTTGAGGGGATTGAGGTCGGACTTGAAGCATATCCACCATCAAGAAGAAAGGATGATCTGCGGGTTGTTGATTTTTAATAATTCCCGAAGGTGCTCTAAGAAAATACCTGTCACTCAAAGATATGATGAATTGACACGAGATAATAAATTCAGCAGTAGAGGTCTATTAATTGGCTCACTGACCCTTCAGTCTGTTCTTGATTAGAAGGCGTTCAGAGAGCCACTAGCTGGTTTAATTCATCACGATAGGACTTTGGATTAAAGCGGGAGATTACCTTCTGATTGAACTACATCGATAATAAATGCATTGTTTTTTTTTTTCCTTTTCCATTATCTTTAAATCCTGGAAATTATTTAACTGGGAGGTGACATAATATTACTTTGATGATTAGCGAAAGTGTTATTATATTTTATTTTATAGTTAATATGATTTTTATCGTTCAACGTGATGTCCACTATGATCATATCTTTCAGATAAGCGTTTCTTCATAGTTATAAAAACTTCCATGTTTTTACTCGCTTGTCTCCTTGTTTTGTATTAACTGCTCTGTGCCTCAGTGTAGCAGAATACTGATGACACGGTATTCAAGAGAAAAATATGAATAGAATTAATGCTGATCTCTGTCTCTCTATCTGGAATGGCGTTGCGGCTAAATATGAAAGTATCTTACACAGGATTCAAAATGAGAAAAACGAAAAGAGATCTGGCTTCTAAACCTGCAACTCACGAACAAACTATCTCTTCTATTTTCCTCACCTATCGTTACCACAACGGCCTATCAATAGGTATGCAATCTATTCGAAGAATCTCCCAGACCATCTTGTAAATCACATCTACTGTCTTTGAAAACGAAGGTCGATTTGGATATTACTGTCCTAGATATTCGACATCTTAGAGTTAGATGTGATGGTCACTGCTAGAACATCTTTGATTATAATTGTTCGCTTTCAATGCTTCTCTGTGTATTATAAATAACAACGGCTTCCTCGAAACTGGCTACTTAAATAAGACCTCTGTTGAATACTGGACGGCGCAGCTACGTTTTCTTTTCTCATAATCAACTGGGTGTCGATCTCCAACGAGGCCAAGCATTAACAACTATGCCCATTATTTTTTCTCCATCTCGAGAATATCACCCCTCTGGAATTCTCTTCTTTGCCACATCTAACTAGTTAAATAAGACCTCTATCGAACACCGGACGGGACATCTGCCGTTTCTCTTCTCACAATCTTAATTGTGTCGATGCCTCACTAGATAAAGATATACATAAAGATATACATATATGTTCGATGCCTCACAATCAACTATTCTTTCTCCATCTCCAGAACTTCACCCCTCTGGAATTCTCTTTGTTGCCACTTCTTCCCTACGGAGGCTGTACATACAGATGTTCAAATTAAAAATCAACCGTATTAATGTCACCACAGTTTCAGAGAAAAAGAGTCCGTGAAGGCAATGAGCTTCACCAATCCCTTTCGAGTTTAAAACTTTAAAAACAAAATATCCCATTC
Organism: Octopus bimaculoides; assembly: GCF_001194135.2. NCBI lineage: Eukaryota > Metazoa > Mollusca > Cephalopoda > Octopoda > Octopodidae > Octopus > Octopus bimaculoides. The sequence goes on from NC_069000.1 coordinate 12,279,232, forward strand.
TTTTGCAGAATCCAGGCAATATGACAGTCTGTCTCCATTGCGAAAAGTGAATGAAGATACATCGAAAGGCAGTTCGGTTGAGGCAGCAGGGGTGGCACGAGAAGGAAAAAAAAAAGTATTCGGAATGATGTCAAAATAAAGTGACAGGAAGGACTATCAATATGTTAAATGAGGCAGTGCAAACAACAACAGCAACAACAACAATAACAGGAATAGCAAAGAGCAACAACAACGAAGTCTATAGCATCAACAGTAATAGGAATAACAATATAAACAACAGAAGAGATGGTTCTATCGTCATGGAAATATATCTATTGAGGAGAAGGAAAGTCGTTTTACGCGCTTTATGTGTAATAAATATTAGGGAATTGGTTTTGCAGAAAGTCAAAGCGGGGGGAACGAGATGAAAATAAAAGAAGAAGAAAAAAAAGAAGTGGGGGGGGGGAAGACGACAAACAATAACACTACAAAAGACGAAAACAATAAACATCAACAGCAACAACAACAATATCAATTTTAAGTGAGATGACGATGATGATGATGATGATGATGATGATGATGCTAGTGACAGGCGGGGTGGTGATGGCGGCGACAACGACGATGACGATGATGATGATGATCGTGACGATCGTTGTCATCCACCCCCGCACCGTTTCGTCTTTCCCAACGCATATTAGCCGTCGTCACCACCACCATCATCACCATCATCGTCCTCCTCCTCCTCCTCCTCCTCATCATCATCATCATCAGGGTCATGATGATGACGACCATCGTCATCAACATCATCATCATCGTCTTCATCACCATGATCGTCGTCGTCGACATCATCATCATCATCATCGTCATCGTCGTAATAATTAGCATTGCTCCCTGTTATCGTCTTGATCACTTCCATGATCCCCATGTCCCGTTCTGATCATGATGGATATGATAACGACCAAACGGTGACGGCGATGATTATGATGATGACAGCAGAGAGAAAGACAGGCAATAGAAATATATATATATATATATATATATATATATATACATAAGCTAGTATAAAATATGAGAAATATATAGAAATATATACACGTATATGTGTGTGTCTGTGCGTGTGTATATATGATTGTGCTTGTGTGCATTGATGTT
>NC_069000.1:12284726-12286821 GCF_001194135.2 Octopus bimaculoides
ATATATATATATATATATATATATATATATATATGCTTATACCTATACACAGACATATAGAAATGTATAAACATAAACATATCTAATTCTTAAACAAGAATGTTGTTGATAGTGACTTCGAAGTTTCAGACAGCCGAGGATAGCTTAGTTACCAATATACTGCTACGTTTGTTCTTATAGAACACCCATTTTAGGTGTCCATAAACATTATTCTTATAAATGTGTGTGTGTACGTATGTATATATATGTATTTGTGTATCAAAGCAAGTAAAATATGAAAAGCTTATAACGTTTATGTACTGTTTTGTATATTGAAGATTCATTAAAATAAATTAAATTCCTTTTCCCTCTCCGTTGTTTCAAATTTCACACAATCCTTGCAAATTAAAAATTATGAGCTCATGCCTTTTGGCTTTTTCTTGCGTTATTTCATAGTTTCTGAATCACTTCTTTTTTTTAAATTAAAGAATGATGTAGGAGCTTCAGTTTGGCCAATATAAGGTAGAATAAACGAATGAGACGGGGAGGGGTGAGAGAGAGTGAAGGCAAAAATTTACGTTAAGTGTACAGTTTCTAATAAATCTATTTAATGCCATCAGCACAATCCTAAATAAATTTGATGAAAAAGTTCCTTCTCAAACACCATTTTCTTATAGAAAGTTAATTACGTATAATAACAATTATATAGATAAGGAATATTTGACGTAAAATTAACTATTTAAAAAATGCGACAAACAATAAAATGTTAAAAGTAAGGAAATTTATATCGCTGAGGAAGACAAAGTGAATTTGTGAAATATTGTTTCTGTGAAAGGGGAAATGTGTTGTATGTCTTTAGAAGGGACGGGGCAAGAAAATAGATAAGAATGAATTCACAATAGGGAATGCTAAGATTGAAGAGGTTAAAAAATGGGACATAATTTGTAAAATGCTATGAGTAGAAAAATAAATAAATAAATAATGAAATACAGTTATTAAGTAAAACAAAGCGAAGAATGGAAACATATTCACAAATCAGCTAAATATCATATATAAAATTTAACATGAGCAAAAGATTATTTCAAAAGAATAAGAGAAATAAATTAAGAAATTACTGTATAGCAGAATTCGATAGAAATATTCTGAACACTATTCCGCATGAATTTTATTAAGGCAATTAGTTATATTTGCAAAAGCATTCCTATATATTTACGTGTACAAATCTATCTATCTATCTATCTATCTATCTAGCCATCTATCTATCTATCTGCTCAACTACTACTTATTTTATCGACCTCGAAAGGATGAAAGACAGAGCCGACCTTAACGGAATTTGAGCTCAGAACACGAAGAAAGTCGAACTGCCGCTATGCACTTCGCCCAGCGTGTTAACAATTTTGGCAGCTCACCATCTTAAGACGAGTTGATATTTCGACTTGATTTTGAACATGTTCCTCTGACCCTAACAGTGGACTGCAGGTCTTGCAAAATTAATTGATGGATTTATTTACGGAACAAGTAAAACCTAATACTTTTTAGATTTTTATTTGGCTGTTATTTCCCAAGATTTGGTGTATATACTTTTTAGCTTGTGGAAATAACTTTGTTGCTTACTTATGTTTTATGATGACAGTTTTGATACTCATCGACCAATGTAGCTCGTAGCGTTATGAATGATCCTGGACAATTGATTTTCCATTAATCAGCTTTATGATAACCATTTTGTTCGACGTTCTAATAATTCCGCCATTTCATCATAGAGATTTACATGCACTACGCTTCCAAAATATAAGGGATGATCACGATTTTAATTCCTTTGGTCACATATCCGATCAGTTAGGTATGACCGAGTGCTAAACAATAAAAGATGAAATGAAAGAACACATTTGATTGGTAGTCTTAAATATAATATATCCAAAATAAAAGACGGAGCGGTTATTGTAGGAAAGCGTTCAATCAACGTCTACTCGATTAAGACTCACGCGCGGGGAGGGGGTGGGGGGGCTTAACAACAACAACAACAACAACAAGGAAAAACCGTAAAGATAAAGACGGAATTTGATTGTTCTTAACAAAATATAAACAACTCTAATTAACATTTGAAAATTTTTTAATA
>NC_069000.1:12290149-12290974 GCF_001194135.2 Octopus bimaculoides
TTTGCTTAAAAGAGTTCCGACACTGTCTGTTTTTTATGTTTTATTTATATTCCTGCAGAACTAATGTGGGGTATAGAATATGGAATATACAATATATAATATGATATACAATATACAATATAAAATAAAATAAAATAAAAATGGATGGCACCATGAAAGAAAGTATTGAATGTAGATGAAATATTGAGTGTTCAATATAAAGGATCAAATATATAAATATATAAATATAAATATATATATATAAAGGCGACTCGAGTTTCAGGGCTATTTCCCTTCGTCATGGCCGGTATGACAGACTTTAATATATATGCATATATGGATGTACGTACTTATGTATGCATATATGTAAACATGTATGTATGTGTGCATGTTGTTTTGCTTTTATTTTCGGGTTTTATTCATTGATTGGACAGCGGCCACACTGGAGCTACCCAGTTGTTTTCGTCATTTATATTGAACTCAGTATTTGTCGGTTTGTAAAGTGAAACAAATGTTGTATAGTATAATACATATGCATTCATATACATATATATAGATACATAGATACATACATACACACATATATACATGTATGTACGTGTGTATTCTATCTGTCTCTTCGGCCGAACCGCTAAATTATGGGGACGTAAACACACCAGCATCGGTTGTCAAACGATGTTGGGGAGACAAACACAGACACAACACACACGCACATATATTTACGACGAGCTTCTTTCAGTTTCCGTCTACCATATCCACTCACAAGGCTTTGATCAGCTCAAGGCTATAGTAGAAGACACTCGCCCAAGGTGTATATATCGCCCAATATATATATATATATATATA
>NC_069000.1:12291251-12292646 GCF_001194135.2 Octopus bimaculoides
AACAAATGTTGTATAGTATAATACATATGCATTCATATACATATATATAGATACATAGATACATACATACACACATATATACATGTATGTACGTGTGTATTCTATCTGTCTCTTCGGCCGAACCGCTAAATTATGGGGACGTAAACACACCAGCATCGGTTGTCAAGCGATGTTGGGGGGGGACAAACACAGACACTAAAACATATGCACACACACACACATACACGCGCACACACACACACACACACACGCACGCACACACACACACACATACACACACACACACACACACATATATATATGTATATATGTATGTATATATATATACGACGGGCTTCTTTCAGGACGCTGAAGGAAGGAAAGAGTGGTTGTTTTACATTTCGAGCATGGCACCTCTTCGGAAACAGGAGACAGGAAAGTCCAAAAAGAAAAGGAAGAAGGAGGGAAAAAATTGCCAATAGTCCACGTGTAGTTACAATTTTGAAAAAAGAAAGTGCTTTCTGGGATAGGAGAGTGTGAAGAATGGTTGATATCTGTGTGTATGTGTGTGTACGCGTGTATGTGTAGTGGCATGTGTATGTGTGTGTGTCTGCGTGGCAGTAACTGTGTGTGTGTATGTGTGTGTGTGGTAACGTATGTGCGTGGTAGCGTGTGTGCGTGTGGTGGTAACTGCGTGTGTGTTTGCTGTATGTAGTATTAACCGTGTGCCTATTTGGTAATAACTGTTTACATGTGTTTGTGTCGTGTGTGTATACTAATGTCGTAGTGAGAGATCAACATACACACACACACAAACACACATACATGTATATATACATATATATATATCTGTACACGTACACTCTCACACATACACAAGATAACATTTCCTATTACATCTTCGAGACCGATCTATAACCCTTCCTGTTTATCCAACAATTATTCTACACTATCTTGGAGTGAAGCAATCTGTCATCTGAAGACACTGAACAACCGACGACAGCCCACAAAAGTATCTGAATTATCTGCCCCTGTCGTATTATTCATCGCGTAGAAACACCAGTTTAGCTTATATATCAATCAACATTATCCTCTGCATAGAATCGGAAGTAAGGATGAAGTGTGAATAAGGAGTGGGGCCAGTGACTGAAACACGCTGAAGCAGGAGTTTCTGTGTATATATTTGTCAGCTCAACCGTCTCACACACACACACGCGCGCGCGAACGCACAACACCTCACAGACACACATATATAAATAACTGTGAATGTATGTATGCATGTATGTTTTTATCTAACATACACACACACACACACACACACACACAGACACACACACACATACACTTATATATATAAAGCCCCCTTTCTCCATCCCTTCTTTGATTACGATTCATTACTCTTCAACATCGTTTCAT
>NC_069000.1:12296529-12304627 GCF_001194135.2 Octopus bimaculoides
TATATATAGAGAGAGAGAGAGAGAGAGAGAGAGAGAGAGAAACCACGTCTGTGTAGAAAGATGGTCACGTGAAGAGAACAAAGATGGACGATGGTGACATGTGAGCAACGAGAGTCAGAGAGAGGAAAAGAGAGAGGTGAGAGAGAGAGAGAGAGAGTGAGAGAGACAGAGACAGACAGATAGATAGAAAGCAATGAAGGAGTGAGGGGAAGGGGAGAAAAAAAAGAGAATTAGAGAAGGATGGAGGAGGAAAACAGTACAGTGTGTGATGTGTGTGCTTGTGTGTGTATGTGTACGTGCGTGCGTATGTATGTGTATGTGTGCGCGCGTGCATGTGTGTACCTGTGTATGTACCTGTGTCTGTGTGCGTGCGTGCGTGTATTTGAGCGTGTGCGTGTGTGTACCTGTGTATGTGCATGTGTGGTGTTTGTGCACAAACACACACACACACGCACATACACAGGTACACGCTCAAATACACGCACACACGTGCACATACATACGCACGCACGCACACATACACACACAAGCACACACAAACACACGCACCACCACCACCACCACCATCGCCACCACAACTGCTACCGCCACTCATACGGCTACCAACTGTGCTTCGTTCGTTATCAGACCGTCTCATCTGTCCCTGCCGTTCCAACAAGGATCTCTTTATCAGAGAATGTCAGACGAAGGAAGCGAGTTCGGTTTCAGCAACTGTCAACATAACACACATATACTACTGTATATCCCACCGACCAACTCTGCCTACACTCTGCGCTGGTGCGTGATTTGTGGTGTGTCTGTGCGTGTGTGTCTGTGTGTGTGTATAATTATGCTCCGCTATGTCCATGTATGAGTGAACGAGTGTGCACGCAAATGTATATCGTTGTATACATGGTACATAGATATCAGAGGGCATGTTCACATACATACGCGCGCACACACACACACACATACACACACACACACACATACACACGCACACAAATACACACAAACACATACAGACGCTATACATACATATCATATGCCTGGAGATTATTTTCTTCATGTCATCCGTTTTGATAACTTCAAGTTTCCGAAGAAATTACTTTATGGTGAGGGAGTTCTTGGTAAGCGTACCCTGTACAAACCAAAATAGACCTTTCATGACGTCACAAAAGATGACCTTATGTCCTTGAAAGTCAACGCTGTTATTTGGGAACATCTCCCTCTGAACCGAAACGAACGGTGGTCTGTGACTAGAGACACCAGCGTGGCAGTTCTTCCTACTTTTATTTCGGATTTTCCAGACGTTTAGCTGTTATTTTTAGCAGTTCATTTTCAGTTTTAGACGACGGGGTATATGGATCAATTTTGGAGTTCGTCATAAAGAATTTGAGATTAAAATTTGTTTTTTCCGTATTCTTAATCTCCGTATTTTTACACGTAGATTAAAAAAAAAAAAGAAACTTTAAAAATGTTAAAAATCTCAAATTTGTGGGCATGGGGAATTAGAAATTTTGAAAACATGTTTTTTTGATTATTCGGAATCTCCATCAACGAAAACATAAGAATCCACTGAAAAAACAAAAAACAAAAAAAAACATTGGAAGGATCGTATTCTGGGCTACAGTCCCCTATATACGACGGGCTTCTTTCAGTTTCCGTCTACCAACTCCACGCACAAGGCTTTGGTCGGCCCGAGGCTATAGCAGAAGACATTTGCCCAAGGTGCCACGCAGTGGGACTGAACCCGGAACCATGTGGTTGGTAAGCAAGCTACTTACCACACAGCCACTCCTACGCCTATGTATGTATGTATGTATGTATGTATGTATATATGTACGTACGTACGAATGTATGTATGTATCTCTATATTGCAGACAGTGACTATATGAATGTATATGTAAATTATACTCTGTGCATTAAGAGGCAGCTAATTGAAAAGCGAAAAGGCCTGTAGATGTAAAGGTATATATTACAGCGGTTAGTCTGGTAATTAATGTTGAAATGGTAGCGAGGTGTGATGTGACAGCGTGGTGGTGTCTTGGCCTTTGCAGTGTACTTACAACGTTTATTGGTAGAATAGAGGCGTAGGTGAGTGGGTGGATGGTTGTACGATATGATATGGTTGGTTTAGCTGAGTGACCGTGATATGTAGAGATGAGAAACTAGTTAAATTACAGAGTAGGGTTACAGAGAGAGAGAGAGAGAGAGAGAGAGAAAGAGAGGGGGGATTTTATGTCTCTGTCTTGTTCTTGTTTCTGTCATTAGACTGCGGCCATGCTGGGACACTGCCTTGAAGAATTTTTAGTCGAATGAATCGACCCCAGTAATTATTCTACCGGTGTCATTTGCCGGACGGCAAAGTTACGGGGACGGAAACGCACCGACAGCGTTTGTCAGGCGGTGTCAAACACAGACACAAAGTCACACGGACATAGAAATAGACGCGCGCACACACACACACTCACTCTCTCTCTCTCTCTCTCTCACACACACACACACGCATGTATTTCCTTTTTTAGATTTGGTTTACAATGAAAATGTTCCATCAGCAACCATCCTACATTTTATTCAGCCGCTGCAGTAAAGTAGCCATGGCCTGAGGCGGCATATAGTCAGCCGATAATTTTGATATCGTTAATGTTCAAAGTAATCGTTTGTAAGTCGGTGATTACTACAAAAGCGCGGAGAATTGGGGAATCCCAGAGACTTAGCTCTCGAAGGAGGAAACTATTGGTGGAAACTATTGGTGCCTTGAAGATGAGGTGATACGCATTGGAGAAACGGGTGTATCTAGAGGACTTCGGTAGATATGCAATGCGGTCATGTAGTTCGTGAAGGGAGTAAAAACCGTGTGTAGAGGTATAGAGTTGGTAGGTAGGTAGAGAGAGAGAGAGAGAGAGAGAGAGAGATAGAGAGAGAGAGACAGAGATATGGATCAAGAGAGAGAAAATGCAGGGCATGTTTTGGGATCATACTCGTTGCATCACTTGGTTGAGTGTAGACACCGTATTTGCTCCCAGTCGCCAGAATCGAAGAAAAATGGCAGCAAGGGGAAATTAATAAGCACCTGACTAGTTTCTGTTCAAGAGTTGTGCTAGATATTTTCGCAGAGTTTTCCTTTGACCTATGACATCATTAAAGTGGAGAGGTCTTACCTTACAATCTGAAGTGAATTCTATCACTGGGGAGAAGGGCGCAACAGTAGCTTACTTACACATTCGCTTTCGGCTAGTAAACAGATATATTTCAATCCGTGGGAACGGAGCAATTCCAGAAGTTTGTGCTTTAAGGAGGTTGATAAACGTAGAATTATTCCATCAGGATATTCTAACCTCGCCTCTTCATTTTGAGAAAATACGAAACCTTTCTATTTATTTATCTATGTATTTCTCTCATTCACTTTGTCTGTCTTCTCTGTCTCTCCTTCTCTCCCTCTCACTCCCTATTTCCCTCTTTATATATATATGTGTGTGTATGTGTGTGTGTGTGTGTGTGTGTGTGTGTGTGTGTGTGTGTGTGTGTGTGTGTGTGTATGTGTGTATGTATCGGTCAGTAGTTTGTATATCAGAAAAAAAAGCACGATCTAAAACATTAATTTGACTTTGACGAGCCACTTATACAGTTATGCGCTTTATGGGTGTGAAACCAATGGTCATTCTCTGACCGGCCATAACAAACAACATTCTACACCTCTCCATATATATATATATATATATATATATATACACACCAGGGGGCGCTGAAAAGTTCTTGGTTTTTGGTAAAAGAAAATGCAGGAAGATCAGTAAATTATGATTTTATTCAGCATTTTCCCCCTCTCAGATTCAAACACTTATTGCAGTGGTTCTTCAGTTTTTCTGAGCCCTGTAAAAGAAATCGGTATGTTGGACCTCCAGCCAAGCCTATTGCGAAACCCTTAGAGCCAGGAACTTTTCAGCATCCCCTCGAAGAGAGAGAGGTGGGGAAGAGAGGGGAAAAGAGAGAGAGAGAGATGGAAAGGTGGAAGAGGTGAAGGGAGTAAGTGAGAAGAATGGACAATATACATTTTATATTTGTGTGTTTACCAGCCAAGTATTGAGGTCGATGTAAACGGTTAACCCACACCTCTTCAAAACTGCGGACCCCATGACTAAATCCGAAATCATTACAATTTGTTCACTTTAAGTTGGAGAATCGTAAGAGCGTCGGAGAAATATTTTACAGTATTGTTCCTGATCTATCCATTCTGAGTACAAAAACTTGCCGGTAACAAAGGCTCAAATTTGTCTTTAGCACTTTCCAATTTGATAAAAAAATAAAATAAAGTACCCGTTCAATAGCAAGGATGTAATCAGATAACCTACAGCTCTCAAAACTGCTGGCCTAAGATCTATTCTAAATTAGAACCTATGATATTATAATAATTATAATGATATAATAAAGGTTCTAATTCTGACACTAGGTCAGAATTAGAGCCTTTTACTCAATCTTTAACTCTCTCTTTTTCTCTCGCTTTCTCCTCCTTTCTCTCTTTCTCCCCCTCTCTCGCTTTCTACATACATGCAAAAACATACATCACATGCGCGACGGATTGCTGCAGTTTCCGTCTACCGAATTCACTCGGACAGCATTAGTCAGCCCAAAGTTGCAGCAGAGAACACTGTTCCAAGGTACCACCACGCATTAAGACCGACTAGAAGTCATATGGTTTTCAAATAAACTTCATAACCACACCTGCTTATATTATTGAACGTGTCCTTCTTCAAATGTAGGCTGTGAACGAGCATGGCTTGGTAACATGTACCAAAATTTCGCTAATTATTTTAGGCGCCTGTGTTTAATAGTTGCGGGCGCCTATGTCGCTGCCGGCGCCTATGTTGTTGCAGGAAGACACATACACCCTCCCGACTCTGTCCCACTTTGTTTAGCCAGTGGCATGTACAGGATGTGACAGCTGGAGAGCGAGCGAGCGAGAGAAAGGGTGAGCAAGAGTGAGAGATACACTTGCAATCGGCTGGTACTCATTTTCCGATGAGTAGATAGGCGGCGAGCTGGCAGAAACGTTAGCACACCGGGCGAAATGCTTCGCGGTATTTCATCTGCCGTTACATTCTGAGTTCAAATTCCGCCGAGGTCGACTTTGCCTTTCATTCTTTCGGGGTCGATAAATTAAGTACCAGTTACGCACTGGGGTCGGTGTAATCGACTTAATCCCTTTGTCTGCCCTTGTTTGTCCCCTCTAGGTTTAGCCCCTTCTGGGCAATAAGGAAATAAGAAACAAGACCGATAGGATAAGCTCTAGGATTAACAACAAAAAATAAATACGCCCTGGATAGATTTGTTCGACTAAAAAAAAAAACCTTCGGGGCGGTGCTCCAGCAGAGCCACAGTGAAAGGTCTGCGGCATGTAAAAGAATAAAAGAACAAGTGTTTACCGTCCAACGATTCAGACGAATGACAGTTCTCCAACGAGTTTCCGTAATACACAAAGCCATATGCAATTACAAATTACTTTAGTATGTCAGAATATATATTTTTAACAGCAAATTAATACGGCTTCCTAATTTGTACATTTGGGGTATACACAGGATTATATGCTGAGACCCCCCTTCGGTCATGACTGACTATGGGATTGCACCTAGAAAGTTACCTTCCCAGGCACAAGTCCGGGCAAGGTTGTTTATGGAAGACCAGCAGTCGCCCATGCACACCAGCCTCCACTCTCCACGCCACCGATGTTACCCACGGGAAAGGCAAAAGCCGATACAGCTTGGCACCAGTGACATAGCAACTCATTTCTACAGCTGAGTGAACTGGAGCAACGTGAAATAAAGTGTCTTGCTCAATAACGCAACACGCATCCCCGGTTCGGGAATCGAACTCACAATCTTCGTGATCGTAAGCTCGACGCTCTAACCCCTGAGCCAAGGGCCTTCACACAGGATTATATACCCTTCGGATATTTCCATTACATTTTGTCATATTTTAATCGTATTTCACGGAATTGTCAGTGGCGTAGCTATTGTGTGCAGTCTAAGGCAGTATTTGCATTCCTCACCCCCGTGGGCCCCAAACCTATATAGGCTTTCTCAGCAGACCCCAGATTGCCGCCACCATAAAAACGGCGTCCTGGGGCGAACCGCCCACTGCTTCCCTTCAAGCGACGCTACTGGGTATTATATTATATTATTTTGTTTTATTTTCTCGGTTTAATTTATTTATCCTATATTATTATTCCATTGTATTTATATAAGTAATCACTTTTAAATAATGTGAGTTATTCGTATTTCGCGACGAAATGAAATAACCCGATTCTCACCCTTTTCCCATTTGACCCATCCTATTATATATATTATCCTCTCCTACCACGACCTTCACTTTTGGAATTATATAAGCAATATTTTTACAAGTGGTCTTTATTACAATATTAAACAATTCGCCACGTGAAACCGCAGGAAATCGTAATCTAGAACTGTCTCTTCTGCTCCACACACGCACACACACACACACACACACACACACACACACACACACACACACACACACACACATATGAAGATGAATATGTATGCATATTTATATGTATACGTGTGTGTGTGAGTGAGTGTGTGTGTGTGTAAGCATATACACACATGCGCACATTAATGTTCATATATGTGTGGGCATAAGTGTTTATATATGTATATATATGTTTGTGTGTATGTGCGCGCGTACGACACTGTGCAAAGTAGACGCCGTATGCTCTAACGTTTAAGACGATCGCTTCGTAACCGCAAGATTCCGGTTTCCATCTTACTGATTGTCATCTTTGAAATACGTGTCATTTTCTTCTTCTGTTAAAATACATGAATGTTATTCAATAGACGGAAACTGTATAGAAGCCCGGCGTTTGGATTGTACTAGCAAATGAAATGTTCTAGCCTTGCCACACACTGGAGCCTTGCCACAATCTGGAGCCTTGCCACAAAGTGGAGGCGCTGGCTTAGTGGTTAGGGAGTTGGATGTAAGATTGTGGTTTCGATTCCTGGACAGGGCGATACATTTTGTTCTTAAGCAAAACACTTTATTTCACGTTGCTCCAGTCGTCTAAACTGGTAAAAGTGAGCATTCCAGCGACGGACTGGCGTCCAACCTAGGGAGGAAAATATGCGCAACGGAACCCGGGAAAGCGGCACTATGAGTCTATATGAATCGCGAAGACAGATAGACAGACAGATAGATAGATAGATAGATAGATAGATAGATAGATAGATAGATAGACGGATAGACAGACAGACAGATAAATAGATAGATAGATAGATAGATAGATAGATAGATAGATAGATAGATAGACACACAAACACATACACTGTCGTGCGCAAAAGTATACATGGAGACACTCGTGCACATACACACAAATCAAAATAAATATTATATATGTATTCACACACACACACACGCACACACATAAACGCACTATACACAAAGAGGCCCCCATACAAACCATAACAGACATTTCCTCTAAATTTCAACAATGACAAATCAAATTCTGAAAATAATTCGTATCCGTTTCCGCTTCTGGATTTCACCTGTCTATTATTGACTAACTTAGAAACGCACTTTCGTTTCCGAGATTCTGGTTTCAGTCGTTCACACCACCAATCACTTACGCATTCCCATATCGCCCTCACCCCGTCTTATCTAATCTATTATTTATCTACCTATCAATCTCTATTTCAGTTTTTCCCTCACTAATTCTCTCTCTCTCTCTCTCTCTCTCACGCCGGTTTTTTCTCTCTGTCTTTCTATGCCTGTCTCCCTGCCTGTCTTATACACACATACACTCATATATATATATATATATATATATATATATACGACGGGCTTCTTTCAGTTTCCCTTCACAAAGCTGTGGTTGACCTGTGGATTTAGTAGAGGACACCTGCCCAAGATGCCACGTAGACTGACTTAACCCGAAACCACGTGGTTATGGAAAATACTCCTTGCCACTGAATATATATGTATATGCATGTATGTATGTATGTATGTATGTACGTACGTATGTATGTGTATATATATATATATATATGTATGTATGTATGTGTGTATATATATATGTATATATATATATACATATATATATGTATATATA
>NC_069000.1:12304637-12305777 GCF_001194135.2 Octopus bimaculoides
TGTGTGTGTGTGTGTGTGTGTGTGTGTGTGTGTGTGTGTGTGTGTGTGTGTGTGTGTGTGTGTGTATACATATACATATATATAAATGTATATATATATATACATACACACATGCACACACATATATATATATACGACGGGCTTCTTTCAGTTTCCATCTACCAAATCCACTCACAAGGCTTTGGTCAGCCCGAAAATATAGTAGAAGACTCTTGCTAACGTTTCTTATTTCTTTATTGCCCACAAGGGGCTAAAGGTAGAGGGGACAAACAAGGACAGACAAAGGGATTAAGTCAATTACATCGACCCCCGTGCGTAATTGCTACTTAATTTATCGACCTTGAAAGGATGAAAGGCAAAGTCAACTTCAGCGGAATTTGAACTCAAAACGTAACGGCAGACGAAATACCGCTAAGCATTTCGCCCGGCGTGCTAACGTTTCTGCCAACCACACCGAACCTCTAGCTTCTCTTCCCGTCCCAGTAACCGTTACTCTTCTCCTCCTCCTCCCACTAACAGTAAGTAATAATTGTGCTGGAACAGACGGTCACATGTTCACAACGGTTGTTATACATGTTAAGATCAATACCAACAAAGTACCCCGGGTACTTTCACAAACCTACAGAAACATCTGTGATTTTCTGAAAACATTATATGTTCACTTGTTTTACTTCGCTTGTGGTCCTTGTCCGAGATGATGGTGGTGGTGGTGGTGGTGGTCTGTACAATTATGTTTTAGGAGACTCAGAATATTATATTAGTTTCCAGGACCACACATAATTATTACAAAGACATTGATTCACGTACGTTCTCTCTTTCTCTCTCTCTCTCTCTCTCTCTCTCTCTCTCTCTCTCTCTCTCTGTCTATCTATCCATCCATACACATACACACACATGCGCACACAAATACACACACACACGTACACACATACAGGCACAAATACACACACACGTACACACATACAGGCACAAACACACGCAGACACACACACATATACATGCACGTGCGCGCAAACGCATAAGCATGCACATACATTATATATATATGCATATATACATATATATATATATATATATATATATATATACATACATACATACACACATGCACACACACACACACAGATAAATACATATATA
>NC_069000.1:12306500-12308746 GCF_001194135.2 Octopus bimaculoides
AGAAAGAGAGTGATAGAGAGAGAAAGAGAGAGAGAGAGAGAGAGAGAGAGAGAGAGAGAGAAAGAAATTATTTTTATTTATTCATTATCATTGTTATTCTTCTTCATAATATAGTTATTAATTTAAATCTCCATGAAGTATATAATGATATATATGTATGGATATAAACACACACACACACACACACACATACACATATACGTGGCTGAGTAAAAAAAATAATGGAATATGATTTTAATGTCGCGGCCATTACCATATCGGACTTGAAGCGCTGATCTCAGTTCATCAATGGTTATATGCCCTAAATAAAGCGTCTGTTTCTTCCTTCTTGCCTCAGTTGATAGAAATTGACGGGCGACCACTACGATGTTCGAATTCCTTAATTCATTTTGGTCTGTTGAATCCTCCTTCAGACGGTGGGCCCATCTTCATACATTTCTGTAGATTAAAGCTTTATTTCTGCAAATATGTTCCAGCCTTTTGAGAACATGTTTATCGGAGTTTCTTCTTTGGCAATTGTTTCTGACGGACTTCCAACGGAGCAGCCATTTTGGCATTAGCTTATTTATTGATTTATCTATGAAAATAAATTAAAAAATGAATAAATAAATGAATAAGTAAATAAATAAATAAAAATCAAGAGTATTCTTACCTTTACATCTGTACTAAATATCGAATAATTTCATTGAATAATGCGGCTCTTACGATAAGATTACATTACTTTTTAACTCATTCTCGTATAGATGTGTATTATGTTATGTTTGTATGTATGTATGTATGTATGTATGTATGTATGTATGTATGTATGTATGTTTGCATGTATCTATATATGTATGTAGATAGGTGTATGTGTGTATATGTTTGTGTGTGCGTGCGTGTGTATATATATGCACAGGACAGGCTTCTAAACAGTCTTCATCTACAAAATTCTAAATTCTCTCATCAGGTATTGATCGGTCTGGGGCTATAGAAGAAGATACTTGCCCAAGGTAGCGCTCAGCTAGACTGAACCCAAAACCACGAGATTTGCAAAAGGAATTCGTTACATGACCACATAGCCAATACCTGCGCGTATGATTAAATAATGTTTGTGCTGTTTTCAAATTGTTGAATGTAAAAAATTATTAATGGGAAGAGATAAAAGTTAAGCGGAAAACATTTTCGTTCCCATGGAAGCATTTCTTTTTCTTTTTTTTTTTTTAAGTGAAAAAAAGGGTCGAGATTTCTGTGATGAGTCCTTTGAAATAAATGTGATTCCCATGAAAAAAAAAAAAAGAAGAAGAAGAAGAGGAAGAAAAAAATGAGTTTCATCATACGATGGTCCCTTTAAAAAGATATATCAGAGTGTCTTCCTATCTGGACTCTAACAAGGTTTCCTTCCGCGCTCCCTTATCTTCACATTTCAACGAAAACATTGCTGTATCTCTGATGAAGACATCCTGTATTTTAAGACAGACGTCTTCATTTTCTCTATCCCTCACACGCACACGTACTCACGCAAACGCATTAGAGAATCACACATACTCACATATTTAAGCATACACTCACTCACGCGCGTACAGACTCACACACGTATACACATATGCATTAAGGAGAGCACATTATAAATTTCGTACGCGAGGAAATAAAAACACCGAAACATTATAACCATTATCGGTGCTCCAGTATGGCCGCAGTCAAATGACTGAAACAAATAAAAGAATAAAAGAATAAAAGAATAAAAGAATGAAAGAATACATATTTCCAGGCAAAACACGTGAATACGCGCACACACAGACACAGACAGACACACACACACATACAAACGCGCACGCACACACACAACCCATGCACGAACGCGTCCTCATGCGCGTGTGTGCGTGTAGTTTGACATTGTATGTATATAATTACAAATTGATTCCTTGTCTTCAGAAATCTACGCCATTGTACGTATACCTTAGTGTGTATGAGCGTCTGTGTGTGTGTGTGTATGTGTATGCGCCTCTGCGTGTGCGTGCATGTGAGTACTAACACACACACACACACACACACACACACACACACACATATATATATATATATACACCGACAATGTGTATATGTATGCATATATGTGTGTGTGTATATATATATATGCACACTCTCATGTATGCATACATATACACATTGTGTGTGTGTGTATACATATATACATTCACATAGATATATATATACACATATATGCATACATATACACATTGTCTGTATATATATATATATATATATAT
>NC_069000.1:12310162-12311106 GCF_001194135.2 Octopus bimaculoides
GGTGGCAGTAGAGGTGGGGGAGTGCTACGTCCCTTGTAGCTTGCAATAGGAGCTGCCCTAAAGAGACAACCGTTATATTATTATCATGAAAATATCAAAAATATTACGATAACAGTTAAAGCAAAAAAAAAGCAAAAAAAAAGCAAAAATCAAAGGATAATAATAACAATAATAATAATAATAATAATAATAATAATAATAATAATAATAATAATGATAATAATAATAATAATAATAATAATGATAATAATAATAATGATAATAATAATGTGATGATGAGTAAAAGTAAAAGTAAAAAAAAACTAGAAATGTAAAGATGAAAGTAAGGTAAGATTGTCAGGTGGAGTGAGAAATGGGTGAGATAAACTTGTGTGACACACTCACATACGCGCATGCGCAGGTACATCTACACACAAGTACGCGCGCGCACGTGTGCATTCATAAACGCACACACACACACACACACACATAAATGCGTACACGCAGACTTAAACATACGTGTATATGCATGTATGAAGTATGTGTGTGTAAATTGTAAACAGACAGACAGACAGACAGACAGACAGATAGACAGATAGACAGATAGAGAGACAGACAGACGGATAGATAGACAGATAGAAATAGATAGATACATTGGTTGATATGCGTAAATGTTTGCGAAGGTTTCAGTTTGTGATGTGCTTCTCTGCATCACTAATTTCATACACTCAGCTGGATAAAGAAAACAATTTACCTACGCATTACTCACGGCTCCTTAAACATATACAGTCCCAAACATAAGAACATAAGCATACACTACATTACTTCCATACATAAGCTTCTATATTCTCAACAGATGAAGTGCATACATACACGCACGCCCGCACTCACGCACGCAGGTACAAATGCACGCTCATGTACATATGTGTGAGTGCGTGTATGTATATATATATATATATATATAT
>NC_069000.1:12311289-12313109 GCF_001194135.2 Octopus bimaculoides
AACAAAAGCCTTGTGAGTGGATTTGGTAGGCGGAAACTGAAAGAAGCCCGTCGTTTATATGTATATTTATATATATATATGTGTGGCTGTTTGTGTGTCTGTGTTTGTGCCCCCAATATTGCTTGACAACCAATGCTGGCGTGTTTACGTCCCCATAACCTAGCGGTTTGGCAAAAGCGACCGATAGAATAAGTACTAGGCTTACAAAGAATAAGTCCTGAGGTCGATTTGCTCGACTAAAGGCGGTGCTCCAGCATGGCCGTAGTCAAATGACTGAAACAAGTAAAAGAGTAAAAGAGTGTGTTTGTGTGTGTGTATGTGTGTGTGTGTGTACGTGCACACACACATACACACACACTCACAAACTCACAGACACGCCACAAACAATACTGACTGGTGCCTTGTTTTTTTTTTTTTTTTGGCTGTGTACATACCTAACCACTCAATGCAGATGTGTGTATATGTGTGTATTTATTTGAATGCATATATGAGTATGTGCCTCTGTGTGTGTGTGTGTGTGTGTGTGTGTGTGAAGTGTAGGTGGGTATTGTGAGCTGTAATAGAATAGTTGGTGGTTCACGCAACTTTAATAAATATGAAACGAAAAATCTTAACATTGGTAAATTGAAAGGAGGAGAGGAAAAAAAAAGGGGGTTTTCTTTGAATTCTTTCAGCCCCATCTGTTTGAAGGAGCCAGGGACATTTTAAGGAATTTTTTTCTGTATCTTATTCATTCGGTTTATGTTTGTTATACTTTTCTCTTGGTAGGAAACCTTTTTAAACGCGTCAGAGAATAAACACGAAGAAAGAATTAGACAGATAGAGAAAAGGAAGGAGAAAAAGAGAGTGAGAGAGAAAGAGAGGTACATAGAAAGAGAGAGGGATATATATTTATATATATATAGAGAGAGAGAGAGGGGTAGCTTGATTGCTACAGAGTGAGATAGATAGAGCGAAAGAAGTTAAAGAAGAGACAAGGTTTTGAATATGGGTTTTTAGATAACTATCCAAGACATTTTGAAGGCGATTTTATTTGCATGATAGAACAAGGTCCTTTGATAACGATGTCTAAAGATGCGCGTACGAGAATAATTGGAACTTCCTAAGTTCTAAACCAAAGTTTTCAGCCAACATGAAAGACCGTCTAACATTACTACGGCGTGACATTTTTTTTGTGATATATTTCAATTCACGGTATTATGTCTGTCTTTACGTTCTGAATACAAATTCCATATATATATCGAGATAGATAGCTTGATAGATAGATAGATAGATAGATAGATAGATAGATAGATAGATAGATAGATAGATAGATAGATAGATAGGCAGACAGACAGATGTTTACTTGGATGGGGCTAGAGTATATAAGCTATAATAAACAACGGGTTTTGTATAAATATTCTTAACCTGTATGTGTCTATTGTTAACAAGGGTCAATATTCTACTGGTGTTTGTGCTAGTAACAATAACTGGTTCACCAGTTTGTCAAACATCAAGTGGCAAAGACACACCTGTTTTCATTGTTAGAGCCTCTTCCGGTTTCTTTAAATATAATTATAAACTGGTCATAATTAATCTTTGTTTCATACACATGCATTCTCGCGTACGTGAACACATACTTCTCGCTTTCTGTCTATCTGTATATCACATTTCCCCCCGCCTCCTGCACTCTCTCAACACACACAGACACACACACAGACACACACACACACACACACACACACACACACACACACACACATAACACGTTCATAGAATTAGTTATGTTTTAGAAGGAAAAGATTGGCAGTGAGTTTGGTGCTTCGGCTTAATAGCTGTCA
>NC_069000.1:12313119-12314058 GCF_001194135.2 Octopus bimaculoides
GGGGGGGGGAATTACATTTTATATATAACAGCATTAAAAATAACCAATCATCTATCTATCTATCTATCTATCTATCTATCTATCTATCTATCTATCTATCTGTACTTTTTCTCTGAACTGCGTCACATCACCTGTTTTTTTCCCCCCAATCATTGATGGAAGAGAGTGAGAGAGTGAGAGCAAAGTTTATATGCCAACAGAATATGGCAGTCCTATAAAGGACGATGTTACTGTTGTTTTAGCCCCAGGAAAGCATCTTTTCCAGCTGGCCATCGAAACACAGTCTGTGTCCGTATAGAATTTGCAAAGGAGGTCATCGCTCCCATCCTTAGCCTTACGTGATACTCACAGACCTAGGTCTCCGTGTGGTTACACATGCACACACACACACACACACACACACACAGATATGTAAAGATATGTAATTATAAATATCAATATGCTTGCGTTTGTAAATGTGTGTAGGTACCTGGATATATGTGTGCGTGTGTATATATATAGGTGTGTGTGTGAGTGTGTGTGTGTGTGAGTGTGTATGTGTGTGTGTGTATGTGAAATTTAGCATATATATAAGAAGACTTCTTTGAGTGGCATTGGGTGGGGGCAACTTGTGTTAGAGTTTACATTTTCTAGGTTATTAAGCAATGTTTATACACTCATATAAACTAAATGTGTCTGAACAAGTTAATGATTTATAAGCGTTGTAAACAATGAAATTGCGTTATGCATCGACAGACTTTCATTTATATTCTCTTTTTTTGTATTTCTATCTCACTTTCCCCCTGCCCTTTTTTACCTCTGTCTCTCCGTCTGTCTGTCAGTCTCCCTCTTTTTTCAATCTCTCTCTATAAATACACACATGAATATATATATATATATATATATATATATATATATATGAATGTATTATACGTGTAAATATATATATATATATATATG
>NC_069000.1:12314068-12314585 GCF_001194135.2 Octopus bimaculoides
ATATATATATATATATATATAATATTGTTTGTCTATATACGTAAATGCTTATGTATATGTATGAATAGAGGATGTATACACAAAGACACGCACACACACGTGCATATTGTGTATGACTATACATCCGTACACATGTATTTTTTTTATTTGTCTTTACCTCTCTGTTCTCTCTTTACACTGCGCATGGCAAAACTTACGCATAAGCGCACACGTACAACTTCGTGCATAAAGCGATTTTCTTGAATATATATATGTATTTATGTATGTATATATATGTGTGTGTGTGTGGCTGTATATATGATTATTTTCTTGTATATATGTATGCATATATATGTGTGGATATATATATATATGTATATATGCATATTTGTATTTATATATATTATATGTATATATACATATATATATACACACACACACACATATATATATATACATGTATACATGCATGTATATACACACACATATATACATATATATATATATATATATATATATATATATATATATATATATA
>NC_069000.1:12315088-12315558 GCF_001194135.2 Octopus bimaculoides
ATATATATATATATATATATATATATATATATATACATATATATATATGAAGTTCTGTGATTTTAATTAGATCAAACAGTGAAATATGTAGAAAGTTCATGGTATAGAATTCCTAAACACTTTGTCAGCCATGTGTTGTATGTTGTGAAGTCATTTTTCCTTAATGATTACAGCATGCGAGCCAGAAACCTTATTAGTAAACATTATTATCTTCATTATTATAACCTATTGACAAGATAGTATACGCTAGACATATCTATGTACAAATATGCACGTATACAAAAACATATGTATACACACAGAGACACACATACATTTACACACATACATACATACACACATACGTACACATATATATATATACATAAAACATACGAATACTCACATATACGCACGTATACACACATATATATGCACATATGCACACAACCAGTTTAAATTGCCTGTTTAAACTCCAAGTGCGATATGGT
>NC_069000.1:12315906-12316523 GCF_001194135.2 Octopus bimaculoides
ATATATATATATATATATATATATATATATATATATATATATACATAAAACATACGAATACTCACATATACGCACGTATACACACATATATATGCACATATGCACACAACCAGTTTAAATTGCCTGTTTAAACTCCAAGTGCGATATGGTCAAAATACCACCGCAGTGAATATAATGATGAAGTAAATATATAAATTTATATAACGATCTTATCCTTATTTATATAAATTTATATATTTAATTCTTCATTATGTTCACTGCAGTGGTATTTTGACTATTATAGCACGTGGAGTTTAGGTGGGCAATTTAAACTGGTCACGTGCATACGTGCATATATATGTGTGTATACGTGCGTATATGTGAGTATTCATATATATATATATATATATATATATTTGTATTTATGTACTATTTTGTGTGTATTCCACTGATGAAGAAATCCGGGATCTGGAATTATCCAATATTTTTTTTGCTAGTTTATTTTGTCTTTTTGTCTTCTCTCCTGGTGCTGTATGAACATTTAACCGGGAAGCCATGAGCCTGGCTAGGCTTTAAAAGGCCGCATAAATAATATATAATTTATATATGTATATATATATATATATATATATATATAT
>NC_069000.1:12316533-12317385 GCF_001194135.2 Octopus bimaculoides
TATATATATATATATATATATATATATATATATATATATATATATGAGTGTGAGTGTGTAGGATATGTATGTACATACACATACACGTACACACATACTCGCACACACACACGCACACATATGCTCGAAGAGGGAGACACGAAGAGAGGGAGAGATAAAGAGAGAGAGAGAGATAGAGAGAGAGATAGAGAGTGGCTGGCAATTATATATGAACGATGTTATTTATCAAGTGGGTGTCAGAGTTTAGACTGATGGTGGTGCGGTGTAATCTTTTTGTACTGGAATGTCACTGTCTTTCACCTTCCTTTTCACTGTATCTGGTAACAGTCAAATCTCTAAAAAAGTTAAGTTGGCATCTTCCATAAACATGCCATTGGTTTAATAATTTCACTCGTTATAAGAGTTGCCGAAACCTTGCCCGTACCTGTGGGGCGTTAGTGAAGGAGGAAACACGAAAATCGATCCAGGACGATTTTGAAATCGTAGACAGAAGACGAAACATTTAATCAGGCGCTCTAACCATTCCGTTTCCTCACTTGTCTAGATCAGTATGATCTAAGGGTGGCAGAAACATTGCCCTTACTAGGGGTGGGGGCGTTAGTGAAAGAGGAAACACGAAAATCGATCCAGGACGATTTTGAAATCGTAGACTGGGGATGAAACATTTAGTCCGGCGCTCTACCTATTCTGTTTCCTCACTTGTCTAGAGCAGTGGCAGAAACCTTGTCCGTACCCGGAATCGTGTGTGTATGTGTGTGTGTGTGTGTGTGTGTGTGTGTGTGTGTGTGTGTGTGTGTGCCTTTGTACCTGTGTTTGTCCACCATTACTGCTTGACAACCAGTATCTTAGCGG
>NC_069000.1:12317395-12320084 GCF_001194135.2 Octopus bimaculoides
TGTACCTGTGTTTGTCCACCATTACTGCTTGACAACCAGTATCTTAGCGGTTCGGCAATACCTAGGCGAAATGCTTAGCGATATTTTGTCCGTCTTTACGTTCTGAGTTCAAATTCCTCCGAGGTCAACTTTGACTTTCATCCTTTCGGGGTCGATAAATTAAGTACCAGTTGTGTACTGGGGTCGATCTAATCGACTGGCCCCCTCCGCAAAAATTTCGAGCCTTGTGCCTAAAGTAGAAAAGAATATATAAAGAAATATTTGAATGGGTTACCCCAGTGTTGGCCGCCGTTCAAAATTAAAACCAATAAAAGCATATTAGACGAAATATATTTTAACTATGGTAAAACAATTAGTCTTTATTTCAACATTAATATCTAAATATGTATGGTATCTTTTCTCTGCGTTCTAGAAATAATTTCGCTATTTGAAGAATTCATTAAACTAGCAGGACCTGTAGAAATTCCACAGTATAAGGAAGCATATTTGAAAACATTAAGTTAACATATTAAATGCAAGTTAGGAATTTCAAAAATTATTTTGAAATCCTGCCATTTAATCAAAAGTGTACTTTTAAATGTAACATTTTATTTCAGTTCCACTCTATTTTTATATCTGTTAATACATCTGTCTGAATATCTTTTGATGTATTTGTAGACTCATCTATCTATTTATCTATCTGTCTGTCTATCTATCTATCTATCTATCTATCTATCTAGCTATCTATCTATCTATCTATCTACTTTCCCTTCTTCGCAGTATGTATCTGTCTACTCCCATAATACCGATAAACATTTAAAACCTAATAACAAAACAACAACAAAAAAATCTGAAAATAATAATAATCCTTTCTACTATAGGAACAAGGCCTGAAATTTTTGGGGAGGGGACTAATCGATTACATCAACTCCAGTATTTCACTGGTACTTATTTCATCGACTCCGAAACGGAATTTGAACTCATGATGTAAGGACCGACGAAATGTCGCTAAGTATTTTGCCCAGTGTGCTAACGATTCTGCCAGCTGGTCACCTTGATAATGATAATAATAATAATAATAATAATAATAATAATAATAATAATAATAATAATAATAATAATAATAATAATAATAATAATAATAATAATAATAATAATAATAACAATAATACTCTTCCCTAGGTGTACGGAAAACACTCGGCGAGAAATAGAAGAAAATTTGAAGAAAGAAGAAAAATAACAACAACAACAACATAATAATAATAATAATAATAATAATAATAATAATAATAATAATAATAATAATAATAATAACAATAATAATAATAATAATAATAATAATAATAATAATAATAATAATAATAATAATAATAATGGGCTACAGCAAATATTCTGCTCAATACCACAGATTTACTTGTCAGTTGTTTGATCTTAGCATGTCCCTTAGTGGCTGACGATATGTGCATCCCTGATCATGAGCAGAAGTATTGGGGGAAAAACCATAGCCACATGTTGAGAGGAAATTTTTGGTGTTTGAATAATTCACCTCTAGAAACCTGGGCGTTTTGTTGATGGTCCTTAAACAAATCTTATTCAGGGAACTTTTGAACGGGATGGGCTACTCAACCTAAGGAAAATTTTATCTGGGCCTCACCTGCAAGGTCATGCGCAGTTTGTCTTGATATGAGATCACCATGTCGCGCACATATGGTTTCATCCTTTTGGTGTCGAGGATATGAGTACAAGTTGAGAATGGAGGTCGATGTAATTAACTCCCCACCCCTCTCCTCAAAATTACTGAACTTGTATCATAATTAGAAGAAAATTATTAATTAATGAGTTAGTACTTCAAATTTCGCAGATATCGATTTTATCTTTCATCATTTCAGTGAAATACTGAAATCAATGTTATCGGCAATTCTTCCCTTTCCCTTCAAAGTTCCTAGGTTCCTAGTCTTGTACCTCAGTACATTGGCTGGTCCTTACTTTTACTTGGTCAAACTTGTGAGATGAAGCTATAAGGTAGACTTGGGCGTAAAGAAACATTTATTAGTTAGTCTGTAGATAACTTGTCGTTACACAGATTACATTAAACAGAAAGCCCTCCTACCACTGACAAAACGAAAAAGAAAAAGAAAAGGATACAACTGACTTACTTTGATGTGGTAAACGTTCACTTTGAAATGTAGTAAGTTAGTGGTTAGAGGTGAAACATAGACAGGAAGTTAATTCCAGGGGGATATGTTTCTGGGGAGTATAAACTGTTGAATAATGAGTAATACAGAATAAGAACGTGAGTAAAACGTATAGATGTTGTAGCTGTTAACGTTGTTTAGACACAAGTCAGGACTGATCAAGGCGAACCATGGTTTAAAGCGTTCTTCTCGTGGTTGTCTTGACTTCTTTTTAGCCGCAACAGATCTCGTATCCTTCCTTTTTGAATTATATAACCAATTGTAAACGATGAACTTCAGACTATTTTCTTTCTTAGAGAGAAATCGTAAACTAGACATCTTTCAGAAGTACACGTGATACTAAAGAATAAATAAAGCTAACGCTTCAATCGGCTCTCAACCATTCATGAACAACCAAAGAACCCCTTGATATCTTTTTCACCTTGGTTGACCCGAGGTTAGCTTTGATCCTACAGACCGGGGTTAAGAGTATTCGAGCTGTCACCAGTTCATCTATATCTTCTTTTTTTTGGGGG
>NC_069000.1:12320215-12321328 GCF_001194135.2 Octopus bimaculoides
GGGGGGTTTAGTACAAAACGGGATGTGAAAGCGCGTTGGCTAGTAGGTAGGGGCGGTGTGTTGTGTTCTAGAGCAAAACACTTTATTTCACGCTTCTCTAGTCCACTCAGCTTTAAATGGCTGACACTGCGATGGCCTGGCATCCTGTTGAGAGAAATGTTGTGATCCCGGTTACTTTCATTGCAGAGAAACCAGGTAACTGGTCCTGTGATTACTAAGGACTGGAGACAATAATGTCCAAAAGACTTCTTTAATGCATTTCATTTTTACAATTCATGATACATTGTTATACGTACTTTTTTATTTTTAGGAAGCACATATTGTGGAGCTTCGGTAGAATATTTGGCTGCTATTCTTACTAGAATGTAGACATCGATGTTGGTAAAAAAAAAACAAATAAATAAACTTCTTCTTACAAATATTAGACAGTTCCAAAAGGTTTCATGCACTTTACCCGATTACATAATGAAATAAAGACACCCGCTGAATCATCATCTCTGACCACTTTCTTGTCATGATTACTAACCTCACAATCCAAACTCCTAGATTCAAATCCGCATAGTTGTGCGGACGTAGTTCCCGCAATGAACTCAAATGACGCATCAGCAATATGTTCCGCTTTTACATTTACAAACTGGACTGTTTATACCTCGAACCACAACAACAGCGAGATCACAACCCGCAGCACGATTAGTGCTTCCATGCATCTCTTAGCTAGCAAGTTCTACAACCGATCCTTTTGGTCTCTTGCTAGGACGATCTCGGCCGGCTTTGCAGAATTACCCTTCCTTTTACTTAACGATCATGATATATTTGTAAGCGGTATTCCCATAGAGAAAGTAATAACATTTGCTACTGGCTTCGTAACTATCTTGACACAGTAGATATTGAATAAATTTTCCTTCAAAGATATCCCTTTCCACTCCATCAGGCTAACCACAATATACGCATATATTCCAAACGAGAAAACAAGACAAGACCACCGGCCTTGACAGTATCCCTTCCAATACCATCAAAGACTACTCTCCCGAAATGTCTTCACCAAACACTTCTCTCTCTCTCTCTCTCTCTCTCTCTCTCTCTCTCTCTCTCTCTCTCTCTCTCTCTCTCTCT
>NC_069000.1:12322350-12323500 GCF_001194135.2 Octopus bimaculoides
ATATATATATATATATATACACACACTTAGAATTATACATATTCGTCCGAACACACATACACTCACATTCCCTCTCTATCTCTCCTTCCCATTCTCTGTCTGTCTCTCTTCCTGCCTTTCTTTCTCAAGAAAACGCACACACACAACACACACACACACACATACACATGCACACACATCGTACGAACAAACAAAACATGTTCACGCGTTAAATCATTCACAAAGACAAACTAAATTAGCGCCCTCTGCCGAATTTTAGTTCAAGGGAATTAACTCTCAATAACTATATTGTAGAGTTATTCCCCTTAGATGCTTTTTTTCTTTTTTTTTCTTTTTTCTTTCGTTTTTATTTCGAGTAGGTACTTGATGAATTATTAGGAAATAAAGTACAAATTTTACTTAGCAAACATGAAATTTACCTTTCACTTATTGCTTTGTAAGCTAATGTATGAAAGTGACTTGTGAGTTACAAGACAGTTTCAATAGGCGCAAGAGTGGCTGTGAAGCAAGTAGCTTGCTTACCAACCACATGGCTCCGGGTTCATTCCCCCTTCGTGTTAACTTGGGCAAGTGTCTTCTACTATAGCCACGAGCCAACCAAAGCCATGTGAGTGGATTTGGTAGACGGAAACTGAAAGCATCCCGCCGTATATATATATATATATGTGTGTGTGTGTGTGTGTATGGTTGTGTGTCTGTGATTGTCCCTCCACCATCGCTTGACATCCGATGTTGGTGAGTTTACATCCCTGTAACTTAGCGGTTTGGCAAAATGGACTGATAGAATAAGTACTAGGCTTACAAACAATAAGTCCTGGTGCCGATTTGTTGATTTTTTTTTTTTTTTTTTACTATATTTCTAGATTTTAAAGCAATGGGCTGTTAGAATCAGTAGCACGTCAGAGAAAATGCTTAGCGGTTCGTCTTTACGTTCTGAGTTCAAATTTCGTAAAGTGCGATTTTCCATTTCAGCGTTTAAGTGTCGATAAAATAATTGTCACTCACGTACTACTTCACCCTCCTCTCAAAATCTGCTAGCCCTGTGCCTCTTTTACGAAACTGAAATAAAAGGAGTACTACGGAAACATTGAGCTTGATGTAATCGACTAGCCCCCCTCCGACAAAATTTCAGGCCTTGTACCTTTAATAG
>NC_069000.1:12324947-12327811 GCF_001194135.2 Octopus bimaculoides
GAGCTTCTCGTGTGAAATTCATTGAAATTCATGAAATTCAATGCATGTCCATTGAACAATTATGTCCAAGGGATATGCATAGAGTTGTCTCCCATGCTTGCTTGTGAAAAGTTTTGAAAAGAATCTACTTTAATCATATAAATCAGTGGTTCCTGTCCTTTTCACCGAGTCGACTTCGCCTGTCATCCTTTCGGGGTCGATTAAATAAGTACCAGTTACGCACTGGGGTCGATGTAATCGACTTAATCCCTTTGTCTGTCTTTGTTTGCTCCCTCTATCTTTAGTCCTCTGTGGGCAATGAAGAGATTAGTAAATGGTAGACACAATAGTCAGTTATATATGTATACATACATGCATATATGGGCTCAGGATATTAAAAAAAAACGTCAAATACAATGAGAAACTAAAACATGGAAAACGAAATTTTTTGGAACAACGAAAACAACAGAGAAATGAGACATGCAACATAAACAGTATACCCCTTCGTCAAGTCCAAAGTTATAGGATAGCATTACACTTGAGAGAGATAAAATAAACAATTTTATTTCCGCTGGAAACATCACAGCAAAATTATAAGTTGTAATTCGTAAAATATCCGCTCTTCACATAGTTCGGGCAAAGCAAAGCTTGCTTACTCAGTCAAATGTGTTTCAGGGGACGCAACCGCAGAAAAAAAAGAAAGAATTATTTCCCTTAGTAAAAGTGACTGATGGCTGTAATATTTTATGCCAGAAAAATAAATTGCTGAACTGAATGTCATTGAATATTTATCTCTTTTAACCATTTTGGCAGTAACCTCTTGCGACCATCAATGGTGCTTTGATACGAACTCTCTATATTTTAATTTGATTTAGATTAAATCATTCCATCAATGTTTCATGATAACGAAACGCTGTAAAGCATTTTGTGTGGTATGCTAACGATTCTGCCTTTAGCAATTTTCTACTGTAGGTAGAAGGCTTGAGATTCTGAGGAGGGAGATAGTCGATTACACTCACCCCAGTGCGTTACTGGTACTTATTTCATCGACCCCTAGATGGATGACAGGCAAAGTTAACTTCGGTGGAATTTGAACTCGGAACGGAAGGATGGACGAAATGCCACTAAGCATTTTGTACGGGGTGCAAACAATTCTGCCAAATAGCCGCCTTTAACGACAACTTAATAATGATTTCAAATTTTGGCACAAGGCCAGCAAGTTCGTGGGAGGAGATAAGTCGATTACATCGACACCAGAACTCAACTGGTACTATTTTATCAACCCCCACCCCCACCTCTAAAAGATGAAAAGCAAAATCGATCTCGGCGGAATTTGAACTCAGAACGTTAAGACGCGCTAACTATTCTGCCAGCTCACCGCCCTGTGAACAACACAACACAATATCGCCTTCATTGTATAATGGGTGACATAGAATATAGTTCACATAATGTACAAGGTTATTCGCAGCACAAATGAAATTAATTGAACCGTAGCGTATTTAGTTTAAATCAGCTATGATCAAGCTGACCTGTGATGAAAACCCTTCCAACCGTAAACATCCAGTCTGCGTATATCTAGATCTACAATGTTCAGTGAGTGCCTTTCTTATTATTAAGCCAATAAGATTTAAAGGATATTTGGCTGCTATTTCTGTCAGTCCTGGAGAGAATTTCTCGATGGCCCGGCATATCTATTGTATTCTGGAAATGAAGTATTATTCTTATAGTCTAGTACGTTATAGGGAACACTACTGAACCGTAAAAATGAATTTGTGCTGTGTATTTGGCCATGTAAGAAGTATGTACTACGCGTTACGGTGAATCTGCTTAATTAAATCAAAGTATGTTAGCACAGAAAGTAATTATAGCTGAAGTATACAACCAGAACAAATTTTTGCAGATGGAAGAAATAATTAAGTTTACTCATTATTCTCCTCTTCTGTGTCTGCCTGTCCGTCCGTCTCTCTCTCTCTGTCTATGTCTGTCTATCTCTGTCTATCCTCCTCTCTCTTTCTTCGTACACAACTAATGACCTAATGTCGAAAACATATGAACTCCAAGTGAAATATCTTTATAATATCTTCCTTACTTTTCTCTTTGCTAAAATATTTTCTCCTGCCATAAGGAAGTAATATAATATAATGAATAAATCTTTAATTGAATCGTACTGAAAAGATTCGTCCAAATCGAAATAGAAGCTATATACGAAAACTAAGGTCTTTGTAACTGAATAAGAATATTAAGGACTTTACATTTGAGAGAAAGAAAACAATTGTACAGAAAAATGAATAAAATAAATGTATAAAGATTATATGTAATACAGCATTTCATTAGACTCAAATTTCTCCCACTACCACAAAAAAAAAAAAAAAATTAATAATATTGACCTCTGTCAAGTCTAATCTCTCTTGCTATAAAATGAACGATCAATGAACCAACAGACTGCAAAGAAGTAATAATTGACAGAGACTAAAGTATGCACTAACAATGTTTAATTAAAAACCGATTGCTTTAGAACACGACGGCATTATTTCCATTTGAGAAGAAACAAGTCAAAGGTCATCCTGAGGTTGCTGCATAACACTTGAAGTCATTAATTCACCGTTAAAGGCGGGGAGGTGGCAAAATCGTTAGCGATGCGGTCAAAATGCTTAGCGGCATTTCCTCCATTTCTTTACGTTCTGATTTCAAAACCCGCAGAGGTCGACGTCAGTTTTTATTCTTTTGTGGTAGATAAGCTATGTACAAGTTGAGCACTGAGGTTGAAGCCGTTCCAGCCACGACCGTCCATTTTGTTGTATGTCAGTGATCATACTACCTGATGTATCCAGCCATTTTTCTTTTTAATATGGTGGAGAAGATTCCGCCGAGGTCAACTTTGTCTT
>NC_069000.1:12327821-12329761 GCF_001194135.2 Octopus bimaculoides
GGGGGTGTCGATGAATTAAGTACCAGCTGCGTACTGGAGTCGATCTAATCGACTGGCCCTCTCCTCCAAAATTTCGGGCCTTGTGCCTAGAGCAGAAAAGAATATGGCGGAGAAGATTTCATGGAGAGAAAGAGAGCGCAGGCGGGCGAGCGACAGAAGGAGAGAGGGAGCGGGGAAGAGAAAAAATCTTCAGAGATGTAGCATGTCTGTGTCAGCTGCTATTTCTTGCAAGTCAAAGAACTACGCCGAGCAGTGACTCCCAGACTTTCCTATAGGTTCCAAGGAAATATTTGTTTAATTTTCACATATTCTATTCATAACATTTCACATTTGAAGATAATAAAATCCAGTTTTCTAAAAGCCGTTGTCTTAGACTGAACCACGTACAAATGTTATGAATGCGGACACCCTAAGTAAAGAACCTTTGACATAGAGATTAACTCATTGGGTTGTCTGTATCTGTGTGAGTGTAACTGTTTCGGAGAGAGAGAGAGAGATAGAGAGAGAGAGAGAGAGAGAGAGAGAGAAAGAGAGTGTGTGTGTGTATGTGTGTGTGTGTGTGTGTGTGTGTATGTGTGTGTGTGTGTGTGTGTGTGGAAAGACAGGGGAAAGAGAGAGGGGGAAAGAATAAGTTACTTTGCCTATCGTATAAACGTATGTATGTACGTATATATGTATGTATGTATGTATATATACACACACTCACACATGCACACTCAACGCACGCACGCATAAAACTCACACATATAACATACACACAGAGACATATATATAGAGAGAGACAGGAAGACAAAGAGAAAGAGACAGGGAGAAAAAGAAAGAGAGGAAAGACAGAGAATGCGTGTTATTCACACACACTACTCATAACACACATGCACACACACACACACACACATACACGCACGCACAACACATGCATACACACACATCACACACCTAGCGATGGCATGCACAAGACACACACATACGCACACACATACGTGGAGGGAGACAACGTGAGAGAAAGAGAGAGATAGAGAGAGAGAGAGTGTGAGAGTTAGTGGGTGAGAGAGAGAGAGAGAGATAGAGAGAGAAATAGAGAGTGAGAGGAGAGAGAGTGAGATGAGAAAGAGAGAGGGGAGGAGAGAAAGGCAGCCCAGCTGAGAAGCTAACATAGAGCGTACACAGAAATGATGTTCGGCCGATTAACGTACGTAATGGCAACAACAAGACAACGGGAAGTTTACTTATTTGAGCAGAGGACGGTGTTACGAGCAACGGACAATGCTATATAATGGTTAATTATCCTGCCTCGCTTCTAAACGATTATAAAGACAGCAGAATGAAACGAAACAAAACGAAAATAATACAGAAAAAAGAACAACAAATAAATAGATAAGAAATAATTGTAGTTATAAAGTCTTAAGCCGTAATATTTGTAAGAACATTTTGTTACAACTGAAGAGATTTTTGCCTGAGATAAAATAAAGGGAGACAATAGAGAAATGCAGAATTGAATTAGCGAGGATGTAATGACACAACAAACCAGTCGTGAATTAGTAAGACTTACCGTATAAAGTGGATTTCTCGCTTGAACAGATTCCGAACAATGGCTCACCTGCTACTTGTGAAAAGGTTCTTCATAAAAATAGCCTTTTGTGTTTGTCGCGAAATCTATAATATTTCAAATCAATGGCGGTAAGAAATGTCGTTGGTTGTGGATCTTTTATGCGGATAACTTTATTTTAGATAAACACACAGACACACACACACGCATAGACACACACAGACACACACAGACACACACACAAACACACACACACACACACACACACAACACACACACACACACACTGACGCTTACACATACAAACATGCATCCATACATCCAAACATACACTCTCTCTCACACACACATACGCATATATATATATATATATATATATATATATATATATATG
>NC_069000.1:12329935-12330813 GCF_001194135.2 Octopus bimaculoides
TATATATATATATATATATATGGGACAGAAACAGAGGGAGAAGAGAGAGAGAGAGAGAGAGAGAGAGAGAGAGAGAGAGAGAGAGGAGGAGGAGGAAGGGAAGAAATATGAAAGAAAGGGACAGAAGTAGGGAGAGGAGTGAAACGGAAAGAGAGGAAGAATAAGGAGAATAGGAAAAACAGTAAGGGGGTGATAAAAACAGATAGGAGAGAGGATGTGCATATGTGTGTGTGAGTGTGTGTGTGTGTGTGTGTGTGTATACATACATACGTACATACGTACATACATACATACATACATACATATATACGAGAGGCAAAGTATCTCTGAAATTTATTTCAAACACACACACACACACACACACACACACACACACACATACTTACGAGGGAGCGCTGAAAAGTACCTGGTGTTAATGCTAATGCGAAAGGCCTGGTTGGAGACCCAGACTTCCGAGTTTTTTACAGGGCTTAGAAAAACATGAAAGACCGATGCAATAAGCGTGTGAATCTCAGAGGAAAATACGTTGAATAAAATCAGAATTAACCGATTCTCCTATATCTTCTTTTACCCAAAGCTGGAAAGTTTTCAGCGCCCCTATACGACGGGCTTCTTTCAGTTTCCGTCTACCAAATCTACTCACAAGGCTTTGGTCGGCCCGAGGCTATAGTAGAAGACATTTGCCCAAGGTGCCACGCAGTGGGAATGAACCCGGAACCATGTGGTTGGTAAGCAAGCTACTTACCACACAGCCACTCCTTCGCCTATATTCATAAATACATACACACACATAGATAGATAGATAGATAGATAGATAGATACATTTCTTTTATTAGCCACACAGGGCTCAACGAAGATGGGACAAATACAATGTAGAG
>NC_069000.1:12336194-12339538 GCF_001194135.2 Octopus bimaculoides
AGAGAGAGAGAGAGAGAGAGAGAGAGAGAGAGAGAGAGAGAGAGAGAGAGAGAAACGACTGGTAAAATGCATACACGTACGTTCATACTTGTATGAATACATGATACGTACACACGTGCCCACAGAGACACATCTGCCTATCTATCTATCTATCTATCTATCTATCTATCTATCTATCTATCTATCTATCTATCTATCTATCTGTCTGTCTGTCTGTCTTTCTGTCTGTCTGTCTGTCTGTCTGCCTGTCTGTCTATCTATCAATCAATCAATCTATCTCTCTATCAATCAATCAATCTATCTATCTATCTACATATCTATCTACATATCTATCTGTCTATGTATGTATGTATGTATGTATGTATGTATGTATGTATCTATCTATCTATCTATCTATCTATCTATCTATCTATCTATCTATCTGTCTGTCTCTATCTATCCATCTACGTAGCTATGTAGCCATCTGTGTGTGTCTGTGTGTGTGCGCGCGCTTGTGTACATACATATATTTATACTAATGTATGCATATATGCAGATATTTATACTAAAAACATGTATAAATATATATGTACGTATGTAAATATATATATATTCATATACACACCTTCACGCTCACGCACACACATGCAAAACATGCATATATACGCTTTATTCCTTTATTCTTTAACTTGTTTCAGTAATTTGACTGCAAGAGAGAGAGAGAGAGAGAGAAAGAGAGAGAGAGAGAGAGAGAGAGAGAAAGAAAGAGGAAGTGAGAAAGAGAGAGAGAGAGGAAGAAATACAGAGACAGAGCGGGAGAGAAAAACAAAGAATGATAGATAGGGAGAGAGAAATGGGGAGAGAGAGAAAGAGAGAAAGAAAGAAAGAGAGAGAGAGAGAGAGAGAGAGAGAGAGAAAAGAGAAAGGGAGAGGTACATCAGCAAGGAAAATGAACGAGAGAGGAAAAGCATGAAATATAACAACAACAAAAAAAATAATAAATAATAAATAAAAAAATAAAAAATAAGAATGAAAAAGAAGTAGAGACAACAAAACCAAAAATAAATCCTTGAAACATGGAAATCCAAATAAAAACAAAGAAGAAATCACGAAACGAATAACAACAGTAACAGCTAAAACAACAACAGCAACAGCAACACCACCACCACCACCAACAACAACAACAACAACAGCATAACAAACACCACCATAACCAACAACAGCACCATCAGCAGCAACTGGAGCAGTAAGAATATTACACAGAATCAATACAAATCACAGTGTTACTTCAAGTACCATCAACGTTGAAGGAAACCTCCAATTCTGAAAGATGTGTATATATATTTATTTGGCTGTTTAGTTATTCCTAAATAATTTTTCTAATTATCTGATGCACAATTATAAATTTGCATATTAACCATGCTATTTATTATTTTTTTTAATATTATTTATTTTATTTTATTTTATTTCATTCATTTTTTAAATTTTTATTTTGTTAGCTTTTTCAAAATATTCTTCATCAAATTCTGATTTTAGAAAGACGTGAAATAGAACAACTTTATGTATTATTATTATTATTATTATTATCATTATTATTATTATTATTATTATTGTTATCATCATTATTATTATCATTATTATTATTATTATTATTATTATTATTATTAGTATTATTATTATTATTATTATTATTATTATTATTATTATTATTATTATTATTGTTATTATCATTATTATTATCATTATTATTATTATTATTATTATTATTATCATTATTATCATTATTATTATTATTATTATTATTATTATTATTATTATTATTATCATTATTATTATTATAAATGATAATGATGGTGACGATGATGATAATAATGATAATTATTATTATTTCTACTATAGGCACAAGACCCGAAATTTTGGGGTAGATCGACCTCAGTGTTCCACTGGTACTTATTTCAGTGACTCCGAAAGAGGGGAAAGCAAAGTCGCCCTCGGCAAAATTTGAACTGAGAACGTAAAGAACCGGAAGTAATGCTGCTAATAGTTTTGGTCTGGTTACTGACGATTCCACCAGCTCGCCAATACTCTTAAAACAAAATGCCTTTGCTAAACCCTATAGAATCCGTCGGTATAAAATTAGCCAACGAACAACCTAGCAAACTAATACTGGAAAACCACACATACACATACCTACCAGCTAATATACTATATAACTATACCAAAAGAGATCTGCTGCCGATTGGTAGGTTGGCCGGGAATGACTTTGATTTCGTATGATCCATTAGGAACAAGAACTCAAGGCCGTCTCTCCGACCGCTTATCGCAATGCGATCTGAGTACCTCTATAAATTTTTTAGGCATTTCGTTGTCTGACAAAAGGAGTCTGCTATCACATCAGGCATGTTCCTACACAAGATGAAAAACAAAAACAAAAACAAAAACATTACAGTTTAACGATGTTATTGAGTGCTTCCATTTCTCGATCCATGAGGTGATTCGTACACCCGCTTTGTCATATTGTCAGTAGCAAGTGATGAATACTCGATGCTTCTATACGAGTTTGGGCAATTTTCCTACTGGACATTGATAAGTTTTCCTTGTTTCTTTAACTTCTTACGCATTTATACTGCTAGGTCAGTGCAGCTTCATGCTTTTTTTTTACCCCCCAGGACGCTATTGCTCACATCTATGATTTCGCTTACCCCTTCTTTTCTGATATATCTGCTTGTTCCTTATATTTTTCCTGTTGCTGCTCCAGCTCGTTTGTGGCCTTTACCATTTATTGACAAAAGGCTCACTGGTTCTTACGAGCTAACTATACGTTTTGCTGAAACGTAGTTACTACTGCTGCTTTCAGTGAGTACAATGGCGAGGATCATGTTTGAGTTAGCAACAGTACACACGTTGCTTTCATCGCTATATTCTGCTGTAGCAGCGAGAACAGCGGTAATGATGGTGGTGGCGTATTTTCAGAGGTTCTAAAATTTGATTGCTTTTGATTGAGCAGGTGTTGCTGGCGTTGTTTTTAGCTTGAATTCTGTTGTTGTTGTTGCACTTTGTCAGATTAATGTTGCTATTGCTTTTATTGTTTCTGTTTGGCATATCGTTCTTATTACTCTATTCTTACTGCCACCTGTTGTGGAGGTGGCGCTGGCGGTATTACTTACGAAACTTTAGACGGGGAATTCTCTGATCACAGAAAATAAGAGAGCGAGTTTGAGATGGCAAGACGAAATTTGTTCTCGAATTTACTTCCAACTTCCCGTTGATTGGTTAACTCGACATCTTTTAAATTAATGTTCTGTTTTTCAAATCTATATTTTGAAAATATTTTGTTTCCAATTTCAGACACAATGGACATGAAA
>NC_069000.1:12341037-12344057 GCF_001194135.2 Octopus bimaculoides
TACTACTACTACTACTACTACTACTACTACTACTACTACTGTGGTCGCCACCGTTTCTGTTGCTGCTTCTTGAGATTTCGTGAAACGGACTTCGGGAATACACACACACACACAGGCAGGCACACACATACACACACACACACACACACACACACACACACATTATGTCACTATCGATCTGCAGTATAGTCGAGATCGTTGCCTCGCAACAACGAGAACTCGCGCTCGCTCTTACTGCATGGTATCTTGTGCAATTATATATTTTTTTATATCCTCGAGGCGACCCATAATCTGCGCGTGAAATTGGGCGGGCGGAAACTACATACAAAACTGCTGGTTAGATTGTACTTGTAATTCACCCTTATTACATTTTGTAAGTTACACCCTTACCAAACGCGGTCTTTTCTTAGAACTAAGTTGAGCGGTTCACTCCGCTACTTAATCTTACTTTCAATTGATCGAACTACTAAGTCATCGTCACCAGACGACGAAGATCTACCACCGCGCAAGGAGCCATATGGACGATCACTGTGCTAGTAATAGCTGCCAAATAGCTCTGAAACTACTCAGTGCCATATTAAAAAAGGAAAGGACATTTTTGAATAATGTAGTTTTGGTTGATGGGATGATCTCTGCAGTAGATCATAGATCTGCCTTCTTAATCTGAAATTTCTCTTCTCATGTTACTTCGAGAATCGAACAGCCTTTTTACAACTGAAAACTTACTTCAGCTTGCAGGTTTAGAGACCTTATATAAGAAGGAAGTGAGAAAAAGATGTTATGATGTAGAAAGCCGTAGTTATGGCTGTTAAGAAGTTCATTTAATAATCCCATGGTCTTAGGTGCCGACTTGGATTGCACTGCATGGTAGATTGGTCAAGTGTCCTCTGCTACGCCATGAGGTGATTAATAGTTAATCAATGACATTTGGTAGGCAGAGACGTTGTACAAGTCCACCATATGCATGCATACATAGATGCATATATGCATACATAGATGCATATATGCATACATAGCACATATATACATAGTACAAACGCACACACACGCACACGTACACACATTCACAAACGCACATCTGTAAAAATACAGATACACATTCGTACGTAAAGATACAATACAGATGAAAGCTTCTTATTCGGCGGTTATATGATATTTATTTCTCATTGGTGCATTTTTTTTTTACTATTTCGTAACTTGCTATAACAATGAAATGAGAACCGAGCAAGCTAATACGGTTGTTATAATTGAGAACTGCGTTTTGAAACCAGTATTCCAGCATGGTGACCTAACCAAATATCATAAACCAGTAAAGAACAAAAAAAAAAAAAAATGAAAAGAATATGTAGACGTAAGTGTGTGGTAAGAAGCTTGCTTCCTAACCACATGGTTCCGGGTTCAGTCCCACTGTGTGGCATCTTGGGTAGGTGTTTTCTTCTATAGCCTCGGGCCAAAGCATTGTGAGTGGATTTGGTCGACGGAAACCAAAATTCATGGCAATATGTTTCTGCAGTAATGGCTTTTCTGGGTTTTAAGAAGTTGTAGTAGATGACTCCAAGAAAACACAACCAAGCAGTCACCATAGCCTTCTTTTTGAACAGCTCGGGTTTAGGGAAGGTTTTCGCGGCGCTTCATTTTGGTCCATCTACTGCGAAGACGTTTCTTTATTATTGCACAGAATCCACTTTTTATCGCAGAATCCACTTTTTATCGCAGAATCCACTTTTTATCGCAGAATCCACTTTTTATCGCAGAATCCACTTTTTATACGATCAAGAAATGGGTCGGTTATAGAGAAGAAACGACGAACAAATTTCATATCTCAGCATTTTCTGATTTTTCGATCGCATGCAAATGATTGCAGGCAGTTTTCTGGCTAACTTAAAATTCTTTTGCCAGAACTCGAGTGGTTTTACGTGTTATTTCTTTACTACCCACATGGGGCTACTCACAGAGGGGACAAACAAGGACAGACAAACACGGATTAAGTCGATTATATTGACCCCAGTACGTAACTGGTACTTATTTAATCGACCCCGAAAGGATGAAAGGCAAAGTCGACCTCGGCGGAATTTGAACTCAGAACGTAGCGGCAGACGAAATACGGCTAAGCATTTCGACCGGCGTGCTAACGTTTCTGGTTTTACGTGTATCTCTCCCAATGACGATCTGTAGTTGACCATCATCGATGAGAGATGGGCGTCCACTATGGTCACGATCATCAAGGCTCAGGTCTCTAATTTGAAATCGTTTAAACTATTTTCGAGCTGACCACTCACTGCTCATTTCCTCACCAAACGTTTCGTTGAAATCGCAAGCAGTTTCAATAGCAAAATAGCTCGAATATCGCGCTTCGACAATTCCGTGTTAGATTGTTGTAACCACGGTGAAAAATAGAAAAAAATGTCAATTTATTGATGCATTTGGGCAAGTCTATGACTGTATTATCAGACAATTACCAAAATGTGGTTCAAAAACTTCAAAACTCTGCAAAAATCCGATACAAATTCTTCATGGTTCAAAACGTTGTTTACTTTTTACTCAACTTTATATGTATGTATGTACGTATGTATGTATGTATGTATGTATGTATGTATGTATGTATGTATGTATGTATGTATGTATGCATGTATGTATGTATGTATGTATGTATATGTATACATATATACACCATGTATCATATTTACATTCATACACGTATTTCTATCTATCTATCTATCTATCTATCTATCTATCTATCTATCTATCTATCAAGCTGTATGTCTATCTATTTATATATTTGTGTGCGTGCTTGGATTGTAAATGAATTCATTATAGGTCTGTCTGCATGCGTGTAATTAAATTCACAAAATTAAGAAATTTGATACATTCATGTACACACACACACACACACACACACACACACACACACACACACACACACACACATATATATCTCAAATGATGAACGTACATTTAATATGCATGTATCTATATATTTGTATATAGATATGTGTAGATGTATTTGTAAGTATATAAAT
>NC_069000.1:12344343-12347165 GCF_001194135.2 Octopus bimaculoides
ATATATACATATATATATATATATACGTATGCATGTGTACACACACAAAGATACATACATACAAAATATATACAAACACACCCAGGCAGAGTAATGGATGTAGTAGCGGTCGGTTGCAATTATCTAACATTGAGTTTGCTAATGCAAGTAAAACAAATTAAATACTGCAGTGATAAACACTCCATAGTCAACAACAAACAACAACAGCAATAAAAACAACAACAGCAGAATATTTAACAATCTTAGTATTGTTAAAAGTGAACTTTGTGAGGAATTTTAATCAAAACTTTTAACCGTACAGACAGATTGAGGCCAGAGCGTGTCGCAAATTGAATAACTAACAAGACGAGTGAAATGAGAGGCAGAGATAGTAAGAGAAAGAAAGAGAGCGAGTGAAATAGAAAAATACAGTGAAACGAAGAAAGAGAGAGAGAGAGAAAGAGGGAGAGAGAGAGAGAAAAAGAGAGAGAGAAATCCTGATAAGGAAAGATTGAACGATTAACTTGTCCTGATGGCTGCTGGTTCTTTGCTTAGCTGACTCAATGAATGAATGAAAATCACTAAAACAAACCAACCAACCAACAAACAAAGAAATAAATGGAATTATTATCAAATAACAATGACGGGATTAAAATGATATTGTTTTGTAACGTTAATTATATTTCTACGTGTTTTATTATCGATTTTAAAAAAGAACTTGTTTGTTTTTGCTTGAAACCAAAAACTGTTAATTAAATTTTATCATACCCATCAGTGACTTTTGATATCGTTGTTGCTGTTATTTAGCCGAAGCTCAATAATGATTATTCTGAACTCTCATCAAAGGTAGTTTTAGCCATAACCATCATGTCTTTTATACAAGACAACGTATCTAAGACCACCTTTATCTTGTAAAAACTGTACTGTTTGATTTTAGTCCTGAGCAATACCTAAAACTGTACTCGGCGGTGCAGTTCCAGTTCGGGTTCCCAGGGAATTTTGGTGAGTTATAGACTTACTCTATGGTCACCGATACTCCCAGGCTCGCTCTGATCTGGGATGTCCTTATTTTCCTAGTATCTCAGTTATGGGTCAAATAGCAGAATACGTCCTTGTGGCTAGAGCATGCAAGATTAGGAGTCAGGTTGGCTCACCAGCGTATGAATATGTTCTAACGTCACAGGAACCAGTTCTTCAGCTTAAGGAGTAAACAGGTTATGTAGCTATATATGGGGATATAGCATATTACTCTACTTCTGGTATTTGAGTACTCTTTTTTCCACCTTGTTGCACATTCTATGTGCTTACTCCGGTATATATATACATGAGTGTTTATGTGTGTGTGTGTGAGTTATTTTGAATGGTGTCAAATCTATTTTCATATCTCACTCGCTTCTAGTTGTTAGCTGAAGATTGTTTGAAATTGTTTGCGCTATTTTGATATTTCTTCTGGATCTTTCTAATCTCACTAACCTGAATTTTGCTTCTTATCTGTTCATGTTCGCTAAAATAAAGTACCATTGAAGTACTGGGGTCACTGTAATCGACTAGTCCCTTCCCCCAATATCTATAGTGCCTATAATAGAAATAATAATAATAATAATAATAATAATAATAATAATAATAATAATAATAATTATTATTATTATTATTATTATTATTATTATTATTGTGGTTTCTTTTCATTATAACTTTATTTCAGTTGCCTTAGTACCGGCATTCTCCGGAGGCCAAGAGTAGCAAGGGCACTTTTGTTTTGCTATGCATGCTAGAATTATCACCACGTTTATTTCATTTTAGATGGATAGTACTTATTATTATTATTATTATTATTATTATTATTATTATTATTATTATTATTATTATTATTATTATTATTGTTCTTGTTGTTGTTGTTGTCGTTGTTGCTGTTGTTGTTGTTGTTTTTGTTGTTGCTGTTGTTGCTGTTGTTATTGGTTGAGCAGCGAGCTAGCAGAATCGTTAGCAGGTTGTACAAAATGCTTAGCGCCGTTTCTTCCGTCTTTTGCTTCTGAATTTAAATTGTCACCGAAATCGCCTTTGCCTTTCATTCTTTGGGAGTTGATTAAATAAAGTCCCCGACAAATTTTGGGGTTAACTCCTTCCTCTACAACTGCTGTGTTTGAGCCAAAATTTGAAACAATTATTACGATTGGTTAAATTAGTGGATTGACACTTTGAGTTCACAACCCCATTATAAAACGGCTTGACAATTCATCCTCCAGTGTTACTTAAAATACATGTCTAACATGGAAAGAAGGCCACACAATATGGACAGAAAGGGTGTAATCCAGGTACTACAGAATGTTTTTGTATTTGTAAGCT
Organism: Octopus bimaculoides; assembly: GCF_001194135.2. Lineage (NCBI taxonomy): Eukaryota > Metazoa > Mollusca > Cephalopoda > Octopoda > Octopodidae > Octopus > Octopus bimaculoides. The sequence continues at coordinate 12,346,666 of NC_069000.1, forward strand.
GCAATGAATTAAATGTAATCTAATAAATCCTTACTAAAGAATATTTTATTAAATATAACAGAAAAATGTAATGAAATTGATTGTGGAAATCAAATTATGAATATTAAATTAAGAAATAAAAATTTAAGAAACTGACCTTTCAATGACGTTGTTTTTAAATGTTTAAGATCATTGGATTAAATATAATTCTATGTAATTAAAGCAAATATGCCCAATCTTGATTTGTTCCAGAAGGTAGCACTTAAGTACCTCAAGCGCAGCAGGAACCTTAGCCCTGGTTTAAATTCTCTCCAGTACTTGTCTGGTTAAATGCTAACTCCAGTCAAATATGTTCTGCGTTTCGTTTGTTCACTCGCTCATGCGTACATACGCATACATACATATATACATACATGCATGCATGCATAGATATATTTGTGTGTGTATGTGTGTGTGTGTGTTATATGCATACACACACACACACACACACACACACACACACACACACACACACACACACA
>NC_069000.1:12352201-12354944 GCF_001194135.2 Octopus bimaculoides
TATGTGTGTGCTTGTGTGTGCGTGTATGTATATATATATATGTATAAACACATGTATGGACATCAATTGAATTTGTACAGCGTACTTCTGTAAGAGAGGGTGTGTATGTGTGTATGTGTAGTAGTGCTCGCACGCTTGGGTGTGTTTCAATGTCTGCGTACGTACGTACGTATGTGTATCCGTCAGCGGAATCAGGTCAGGTGGGCAACCAAGAAAGTCAGAGTAGTGATATTCAACGAAGGCTGTTTTTGTTATTGTTAATTAATCAAATGATATTGAGGAGGTCGTGTGATAAATTATCTTATCGAATAATAATAATTATCAGATCGTTTTGTTTTCGTTTATCACACGAGAAAATATTGAACGTCTTAAATATCCATTAATTCTGCCAATATTTGTCTTGAATAAACTACTTGAGATTGTTATGTAGCTCGTTCGTTAAATGTATTGTTGTTGTAGTCGTCATCACCGTCGTCATTGTTGTTGTGGTTGTTGTAGTTGTTTGTCGATTGTTATATTTCATCAGCCACTCTGGATGTTATTATAGTAGCTGTTACCGATGGAGATTGTTCAGCTTCTTCTTCGTTAATTTGGATATGGCCACCAACGTGAATGGCATCCTCATTGTTGTCTAGATGTTCATCTTCATTATCATCCTTATCATCACTGTCGATGTCGTCATCATCATTATCACCATGTCCATCACCGTGTAGTCGTCCGTCGTCCGTCGTCCTCTTCGTCATCTGTCGTCCGTCGTCCGTCGTTCGTCTTCGTCATCCGTCGTCGTCCGTCGTCGTTTTCGTCATCCATCGTCGTCGTCGTCCGTCGTCGTCCGTCTTCGTCGACCGTAGTCGTCCGTCGACGCCGTCGTCATCATCATTATCATCACCACCAACGCAGTGTCGTCGTCCTGGTCATCGTCGTCACCTCCGAAAAGATGAAAGATAAAGTCGATCTCAGCGGAATTTGAACTCAGAACGTAAAGACGTACGAAATGCCGCTAAGCATTTTACCCGGCGTGCTAACGATTCTGCCAGCTCGCTGCCTTTGATTTCAATATTATCGAGAATTCTTTTTTCTTGCAAGATAAGATGATACCATGCCGTAAGCAAAACTGAAAAATAATAGATTGCTTCTGCATAGTTCCAAACACTTTTCTGAGTTTAATTATTACCAGCGTAGCATTAGTTTCAATGCGATCGTCACCAGGCCAGTCAGACTGGCAAGCACACAATCGTCGTCATAACTCTGCCGGTATCTACTAGTGTTAAGTATGGATTAGTTCTAGAGATATAACACCAACTTAATAACGTTTCCTAACATCAGAGTCGATGTATAGTAATTGTATCTTCAAAAGCCATCGAATAAGTAGCAAATGTATATTACAGACAGCTAAAATTCATCCTTTGTATGCTAAGCGCTGTTTTGCAGTCCTCCAGAGAACTTAAGAAAGCAATACGAAATAATTCCAATTCTTTTGCATGTTAATTATAACATTTTTAGTAATGAACAGTCGACTTATTAATCATTGGCAATTTAAACTCTAATTCCTTAACAGAATTTTCAGTTTGTCTACTTATTGCTCAGTCCCATTCTTTTATTCTTTTACTTGTTTCAGTCATTTGGCTGCGGCCATGCTGGAGCACCGCCTTTTTAGTCGAACAAATCGACCCAAGGACTTATTCTTTGTAAGCCTAGTACTTATTCTATCGGCCTCTTTTGCCGAATCACTAAGTTAGGGGGATGTAAGCACACCAGTATCGGTTGTCAAGCGATTGAGGGGAGACAAACACAGACGCACAAACACACACACACACACACACACACACACACACACGCACACACACACACACATATATATATATACGATGGGCTTCCTTCAGTTTCCGTCTACCAAATCTACTCACAAGGCTTTCGTCAGCCCGACGCTATAGTAGAAGACACTTGAAGTGTTTTGCCAAGAACGCAACGCACTGCCAAATCTGATAAGCGAAAAGCGAACGTGAGTTCAAAAACCTTAGCACTAAGCTACGCGCCCACACAGCTTTACAAATAATTTCTAATTAAACGGGTTCTCCCTAAATACTCTTTAAATAAGATGATTAATAAACTTCGAAAAGTCGGTTAGTATTATTTGAAGTTCTTTAATTTCATAACATTAATTACATTAAAATAACAAAAAATATTTTGGCATTAAATAAATCGATTAATTTTTTTTTTTTTAATGTTATGATTAGATTAAAAATAAAATGTAAAGTTAATAGTAACCATTTTGAATTTTTGTGTTATCTTCTAGACGGCACATCGTTATTCTGAATAATGATTTTAATAGGGTCGAGTAGAGGCCGCTGCATATGGGTTATTATAACGAAAAGGTTGGTGGTGTGAAGTAGTTTACAAACTAGATACTTACGCAAACCATTGAAATGCATTACTGGTACTAAAGATATCAGTTACGCAGTATGATTATCGCCAGAATCTTATACACGGCAAGATCGTGATATGAATAATCACAGCTGCTACGATACAGCATACAATAACGGTGCAGGCGTTGCTGTGTGGTTACGAAGTTTATGTCACAGCCGTGTGGTTCTGAGTTCGATATTACTGTACGGTATGTATATGCTACTAACTTCACGAGCTGCGAAATACCTTCAGAGAGGAATTTGCGTCGAAGCCCATTATCCCGCTTACTCTCTCGCTCTCTTTCGCTTTCTCACTCTCTCTCTCATTTATAAATATA
>NC_069000.1:12354995-12356729 GCF_001194135.2 Octopus bimaculoides
ACATATATACATATATATATATATATATATATATATATATATATCGCAGCGTTACTCATTTTTTTTGCCAACTGAGTGGACTAGAGCAACGTGGAATGAAGTGTTTTGCTCAAGAACACAACGCGCCGCCCGGTCCAGGAATCGAAACAACAATCTTACGACCATGGTGCTGACAGCCTAACCACTAAGCCACGTACCTCCACTCTCTAATAGAAAAACCGATATATTAATGATCGCTTGTTGTGTATCACAACACGTAACAGTAATAATAAAGGAAACAATACTTCTACAGACACAAAATCCCTGATCGAAACGCCTACTAATATATGACACTATGATCGGAGCTAATTTATGAATACAACGAACACTAAATATAAATAACCCACAACAGCAATTGAAACCTGCCTTACAAGACTCATATTAATCAAGTTTTAGTCACTGAAGGATATACACACAAGCTGGTGTCACATTTTTCCATTTGGACATATATAACTGTAAATTTTCTGGCTTGACATGACAAAGTAGGTCCAAAAACACAGGTACAAGCGCACACACGCACAGCCGCACACACGCACAGGCGCACACACGCACAGGCGCACACACGCACAGGCGCACACACGCACAGGCGCACACACGCACAGGCGCACACACATCAATGTACAAGCTCATATACACCATGCCCTAACACTAAAAAAATGTGACACTTTACACACACATAAATAGTATACACTTATACATATACACATATTCACATATAAAAATAATTACACACACACACACCTATATACTCACCTACATATGTATATATACATATGTAAATATATATACACGCAAAATCTCTCTTTCCCTCTCTCTCTCTCTATATATATATATACATGTATATATATATATATATATCTATATATATATATATATATATATATATATATATATATATATATATATAACATACATATATATGGTCGATTTGCTCGACTAAAGGCGGTGCTCCAGCATGACCGCAGTCTAATGACTGAAAGAAGTAAAAAGGGTAAAAGGGTATATATATCTACAGACAGTGAGAGAGCTTTAGAGAAAGAAAACTAGATAGATAGATTAATTAATTTTATAATGTCTATGGAATCAATTATTTTGCTTAATGAACTGCTCATTTTTATTATTATTGTTTCTGGTTTGCCTTGTTTTGACGAGCAAGAAATACACACAGACACGCACACACAAGCGCGTGCATACATACAAAAGTACATAGATAGGTACATACGTACATACATTCATACATAAATATATAGCCACATGCATAAATACATACGTACTTAGATGCATAAATACATACATATATAGATATCTTCATAAATGTCCAGTGCCCAAGAGTACATTTTATGATCATACAACATACTATCTTCACCCAGATGTTCAACATGGCTTCGAGACAGAAAAAAAATATACATTGAAACTTTCAGCTTTTGTTAAGTGTTTTCGTATAATATATATTCGTCGATATGTCTTTCTAAAATTTTCTGTTTGTCGTTTGTGTACTTAAAGTTAGTTTTCGTCTAATTAAAACATTCCCTCTTGTCAAACATCACATCGCTTGGTTCCCTTAACCATGTAGGACAGATTTGATTTCTGCTTTGTTACATTCTTGAACAGTAAAGTCAAGCAGTGACCTACGAAGTATTGAGTGTATGTGTTTGCGTATATATACATATATATATATATATATATATATATATA
>NC_069000.1:12356765-12358554 GCF_001194135.2 Octopus bimaculoides
GTGTGTGTGTGTGTGTGTGTGTGTGTGTGTGTGTGCATAAGGACAAACAACCTGTGTATGTGTGTTTGTGTGTGTATGTGTGTGTGTGCAAATCACACATACGCCAATGAATATACGCAAATGTACACGAGTAATTTTTATATATTTCGCACATCTAATATGCATATAGTTGCTTTCCAACGTAGCCATACACTTATAGCCAGTGTATGCGTGTGTGTGTATGTGTATGCTTGTGTGTGTGTCATAGCTTTTAGCAGCAATGTGGCCATCTCACCACCAGCCTCCATTTTATTCCTTTGGAATAATACCAGTGATAACTTCGAAACATGTGTCGGAAGTAAAAGAATTTGAATAACACCTGCGTTTAACTCCATTTATTTATTTATATATATTACACAAAATATTTCACATAAACCCGGAGTTTCTACCTTTGAAAACAAGGAGTTACACCCTTTTTACTTGTGTGATTCTTTGCTACCCTGGTAACTATTTATCTATTTTTTCCGTGTTAATTGTTAACAAGGGAAAAATACACACGTCTATCTATCTATCTATCTATCTATCTATCTATCTATCTATCTATCTATCTATCTATCTGTGTGTGTGTGTGCGTATGTGTGTGTGTATGTGTTTTAAATGGCTTATACACTTCTTCCACGCTGCAATTGTTTTTGTTTCAGCACACGATCTCATATATATATATATATATATATATATATATACACGCATATAATTTATCTTGTTCGTATGTATATATTTTATTCTTGAAAAGTATTTAGGAAAGAAAGAGACAATTTCTAATAAATTTTCTTGATTTTTAAAAAAGAATTATATATGCCTGTTACACAACGTACGCAATGAATTTACGGATTTTCTGAGAGTACAATTGTTTATTTCAGCATGTTTTTTCAAACATTTGGAAGTTTCTTCCTAAACATTACATAACTAATACAGCTAAAGTGCACCAATGAATTTTTAGCTCTAAATCCGAGCAGCCTATAAACAGAATATAGAATCTCTAGGCTCTGAAATAACAGGTCATAAAGGTTATCTTTCCGAAGGAATGATATCGTTTGTTTTAGTTGTTTCTATCCTCTGGACAGCTGTAATATACTACAGAGAAATTTTCTTTCTTTTTGTCCATCCTTGATAACATCATGTCTGCCGTACCTTGTTGGAAGCTTTGATAGGTATTTTCCGCCCATATATTTTAGAGATGTGATGTGATTATATCCTGCAACGGTGGTAATTTCAACATTTGCCATCCTACCCCCGACAATACTTCGAATGTTATTTTTATTTTCGGACGCTATGAATGCAAATTTAGAATTGCATCTTTTTTATTCTTAATGTTGAAATATCACGACTCACCAGAAAATAACAGCTTGGTTGGTATTACGTTTCTGGTGTGGCTGCTGAAAAAAAAATATATATAAATTATGTCTTTCAAAGAGGTGTGGCATTGTTGATATTTTCAGTTGAACCTTGGATAGAATAATTTCAGGGATCAATATCTCATTTTACGTTTACATTATGTTAAAATAGTTATTTATTCTTGAATTGCAAAAATAGTAACCTTTATAACATGAACTGATACAATACACGTATGTGTGTATGTGTGTATATATATATATGTGTGTGTATGCATCTGTGTGCGTGTGTGTGCGTATGTATATATATATTATATGTCTGTGTGTTTATATATATATATATGTATATATATATTATGTATGTATACACACACACACACACACACACACACACACACACACACACACACACACACACA
>NC_069000.1:12359232-12359579 GCF_001194135.2 Octopus bimaculoides
ATACACACATATATATATATATAATATACACACATATATATATAATATACACACATATATATATATATAATATACACACACATATATATATATATATAATATTATAATATACACACATATATATATATATTTAGATTGATAGGTAGCCAGCCAGCCAGATAGATAGATATTTATAAACACTTTTTAATAAAGGAGTTGAATGTTGGGAATGATGAACAAGGGTATGGGTAGTCGATGGTAAATATGAATGAAGGTCATGATGGTATGAGTGAGGAATGGATGTCAATAGGAAGTTGCACTGAGGAAGAACCGAGTTCCCTGGATTGTTATGGGAGGGAAGAGAGGAA
>NC_069000.1:12359589-12361580 GCF_001194135.2 Octopus bimaculoides
TATATATATATATGTATATGCATGACTCATTGTTGCCATTTCACAGAATTATTCTCTTTCATTTGGATCTGAGTAACTGTGACATTATATATCACTAGGTTGGAAATTTTGAAAGGTGTGTGAGGGGTGACATAAACTTAACTACTGTTTCGAATTACAATTGATAATATATTGGCAGTTACGCCCATGGACTACATTACACTAATAACTCTCATACAAATATTTCCTTCTGCTTTTCTCACGAATCTAACCTTTTGCTAAAGTTTGTTTCATGGCATCCTCATTAACAACCAGAGAATCCACACTTATAATATTGGTTTCAAATTTTGGCACATGGCCAGCAATTTCGGGGGAGGTTATTAGTCGATTATACTTATCCCGGCACTCAATCAGTACTTATTTTATCGACCTCGAAAGGATGAAAGGCAAAGGTGACCTCGGCGGCATTTTAACCCAGAACGTAAAACAAGAAGAAATGCCGCTAAGCATTTTGCCCAGCGCTGTAAGAATTCTACTAGCTCGTCAAACATCTATAATAATGGTTTTAAATTTTGACACAAGGGCAGTAATTTCGAAGAAGGAGTAAGCCCATTACGTCGACTCCAGTGCTCAACTGGTACTTATTTTATCGACTCCGAAAAGGTAAAGTCGGCATCAGTGGAATTTCAACGCAGAATATAAAGACCGATGAATATATTAATAGCTAAATATAATAAATGGAAGACGCCATAAAACGTTTAGCTACGAGTTTTACTGTCCTACAAAAGAATTATTTCACAACTATTTATATTATGTATAGTGTATAGTGCATAGTAGTAGAAGTGATGATATATTTACACAGATAATAATTATATTCTTCCTACTGTACACAAGCAGAGCTTTAGAAGATGATCCATATCGAGTTGTTTTCGAAGCATTTCAAATGCTTCAGATGAATTTGTATATGTCTTTAAAGATATTTTTTATTTCATTATTTCTAGCGTATAAAGACATGTATTATTGGAAAGAAAATAATATATTATTTTGAGCGTTACAAGACTTACAGATAACGACTAGGATTAGAAATAATACACAGTGAAGAGAACAGGACAGGCATTGATATGAATACAGTAAGAAGTAAAGAGAGAGATTAAGACGGGAAATGTATTATGAAATAGTTTACAAGATTAGTATAGAACTGCATTTTCCAAAGAAAGAACGAGTGAATTTAATCGGCTCAAGTACGTAACTTGTACTTGTGTTATCGATACAAAATGATGACAGGCAAAGTCGACTTCAGTTCATTTGAACTCAGAATGGTGGTGGTGATGTTGTTGCTGATGATGGCGATGAGTATCATCATTAACATTTTATTATATAATAACGACACTGTATAGCAAATTGTATTTGCTTGACAAAATAACTTATGCAAATGTATATTTAAACAATTCAGCGCGTACAGAAATGGATTTCTCTAGTGTAAATACGCAACTATTTGTACATGTATATTTATTAATATACTTTTACTCTGGATATTTATGCATTTAATTCTGTATATAATTATCTATACAGTTCCTATTTGGCCAATACATCATGTCTTAGTCACTCATTTCGTTGCGGCTGCGTCCATTTTATTTCATGTGTATAGATTTCTAAATGTAACATAAGCATCAATCTTTTATAAAATATTTCAGTAATTTTTTTTACACCAATTTGTATTGTTTTTGTTTTACTTTCATATATAATTCAAAGAACAAAGATGGATTATTTGCAGATACTTTCAAAGGTCCTCTATCTCGATTAGTTACGATAATCAATGAAGTACAAGTTGTGTTTAAATTGATACAGTTAAGCAGCTTGGGGGAATTTCGAACCTGAGTTCTCATTCCTATGGTATTTTTTCGATGTTATTATTATTATTATTATTATTATTATTATTATTATTATTATTATTATTATTATTATTATTATTATTATTATTATTATTATTATTATCACTATCACTATTAATA
>NC_069000.1:12361942-12366661 GCF_001194135.2 Octopus bimaculoides
GTCCTCTTCCTCCTCCTCCTCCTCTCCCTCCTCCTCTTCCTCACCATCATCATCAAGAGGAGGACAAATATCCGTCAAATGTAAATAATGTAAATAATGTACATAATTCCTCATCTCTTAAATATAGAACTATTGCTGTGTAGTTTTTTTTTATTTTTTAAAGTCTTAATTCAGTAGGATGTTTAGCTTTCTGAAACTTCTTACCAAAATGCAGTTCACCATACAACCAAACACTGGACTACACTTCATATTATTCTTGTCTCGCAACGAGTTAAAAATGCAAACTAAAAACCAGAAAAGAAAGAGCTTAGATATATCTTCTTTCTTCTATCAGATGCACGATTATAAAAGCCAAAAATAAAATAAACGTTAATATCCATAAATTTGAAAAGGAATAAACAGTTTCTTGTTTATATGTAAACCTAATATATATTCTATTATCTGACTGAAGATAATGTATTTATCTTCAGTCTTATTCACTACATCTGCGTAAATGCAATAACTGTTTTTCTTTATCGGTTTTGTCGTTCACACAATAAAGAAATGATATTTTATGATACTTGAGTAAATTCCACGATCGGAAATGTCTATCTACAGAAATTATCAAGGCTTTTGTGTCGATGTGCCTCAGCATAAATTCATTCAAGGAATAAACTATAGCAATGTATTTACCGAAATCTTTTGGCAAAGTAAATAAAACCTTAATGTAGGAATATTACATTCTATAATGGAATCTAATACGAACAGAATTAAATAGAATTTTCTCTTTATTGCTTTTCTCTGGCACACATTGCGTAGGAAACATTTTTCTTACTGATGCAACAATTTTCTAAGAGAGAAGGACATGTACAATGCCTAAGATACCTTTTTCATGCTTACGGATTTTGTTGTCGTTGGTGTCAGCTGAGATTTAAGGCGGTTCATATTTTAAATCCATCTGTTTTAGCAGTAGTTTGGCAGCTTCCCGCTCTATGCTGTAAATCCAAAATGGCGTTCTCTGGAAGTAAACGCTTCTTTTCTTTTTTCCCCCTTCTTTACAAATCAGCGACAATATTAATCGATTTCCTGCCTATTTGTATTTTATTTTTGTATTTTGCTTGAAATTAGTTACCAATTTCGTTTAATCGTTTTCCACAGCTTAGTAAGCTAATACAGTTTCTGTGTGAATTGAAATATATTTCCAGAAAGATTATTCTGTTAAACCCCACTTATGGAATGTGCCAGTAATCAATAGAAATAAGTGAAAAAAATATAGAAGTAATAATAAAAATGAATAAAATACAAAAAAATAAGGCATACATGTTTAGAATTGCATTTATCAAATTTCAAAAACCGTTTTTGATAACTTTTTATTATTAAACACTTTTATTTTTGTTTATTAGATATCATCTTGCCGAAGCAATTTAGAAATCAACATTAATTGCCCTCGGTTAGAATTATCACATCTAATCAAATATAGTCACCTATTTTGTATTTTATCTTGGTTTTAGTAACTTTATCTTCGGCTTTCAATTGAAATTAAATGATATGAAAAGGATGAAGTAAAAATATTATGAACTGAAATGGAATGAAAGATAATCTGAGTTTTAGATATTTGCATTCAGTTAACTTTTTTCTCTCTCTCTTCTTTCTTCTCTTTCTTTTTTCAACGTTTCTCTATATATCCATCGATCGATCGAGCTATCTATCAATTTACAATTAATATGTCCATCTATCCCACAAATCGAAGTGGTTGCTGGGTACCACATATAGAGACATATATTTATACAATTATCAGAATTGTGAGACACACACACACACACACACACACACACATGTATATATACGAGTGGATGCTGGAAAATTTCTGGATTTAAGAGTGTCACGAAAGGCCTGGCTGGAGTTCCAGCATTCCAAGTTCTTTCAAAGGGCTTAGAAAAACTGAAAGACCACTGCAATAAGTATGTGAATCTGAAGGGAGAATATGTTGGATAAATTCATAATTAACTGATCTTCCTGTAACTTCTTTTACCCAAAACCAGGAACGTTTCAACACCACTCCGTATATAGATCAACCGATCGATCGCTAGCTAGAAAGAAATGTATATACATACATGCATACATACATACATACATAAATACACACGTGTGTGTGTGTGTGTGTGTGTGTGTGTGTGTAAATATATAACGGTGAATGCATGCATGAATGTTTATAGTTGTAGGCCAGCGTTTTGTGCCAAGTTCTCTGAAATTTTACACAAGGTCATGTCTTTTCACGAAGAAGATCACACTCTGTAACACTTATGATACAATCTATTAGCTCAGCACTGTCGAGCAACGCTTGCAGTGCACAGTCACACAGGCACAGATGCACACACATATAAACATAGGCTGAATATCATAGACACACACACACGCACACACGCACACACGCAAACACACATGTGCGTGTGTGTGTGTGTATATGTATATATGCTCATATATATGTGTGTGTATGTGTGTGTTTGTGTATGTGAGCGTGTGTGTGTGTGTGTGGATGTATGCATCTGTGCGTGCGTGTGTGTACGTACATGTGTGTGATCTTTTAATCGAAGTTACACGATTTGAGGAACTCCAAAATTCCTATCTATTTATTTATTCATTTATCATCATCATTATCGTCGTCGTCATCATCATCATTATCATCATCTTCCTCCTCCTCTTCTTTCTCCTCTTCCTCCTCATTATCATCATCATCATCATTGAGTGAGAGAGCAATGGATGCCATTAAAGTAACACTTTAATATACGAAACCCAGTATACCCATCATGACTACCCGTCTGAAAAGGATATTATCATTATCATTATCATTATTATTATTATTATTATTATTATTATTATTATTATTTGCTTTTCTTTTAAGTGGGATCAGCTCCCACAAATGGAGAATTTCCTGAAATCGCGTGCAGCATTCGGAGGTAAGGATGTACTATAAACGGTCGAACTTAACAGAAAAGCGTAAACGCGTGTAAAGTGACGTATTGCATTGCTTACCACTACACTTTGCAAACTGAGATGAAATTGGATCTGTTAGATGATTTATTTGGCGATAAGTTAAACATGCCTTTCGAAACCTGGATGTACGCCAAACTTTTATAAAACAACTTCCAAAATATATTTATAAGTTGTTTTAAGAAACGTAAATGGATAATGTGTTCCAGCCAAGCTGACACATTTTATCGATGCATGTCTAAAATCTAAAATCCGAAATCTGAAATCCGAAACACTAAGTCCTAAATTATTTCGAACGAAGGATTCTCAATTACATATACCTATCTACCTGCCTGCCTGCCTGCCTGCCTACCTGCCTGCCTACCTACCTACCTACCTACCTACTTACCTACCTATCTATATACCTACCTGTTTACCTACCTACCTACCTACATACATACAAACAGGCATATGTAAACCTATATAAGTATATAAATATGTATTATATATATGATAAACATAATATAATATAATATGATATATATATTTATATATATGGATGTATACATACATACACACACACACACACACACACACACACACACACACACACACACACACATATATATATATATATATATATATATATATATATATATTTATCAGAACTGCATATATTCTGATATATGTATATATTCTTTTATTCTTTTATGTGTTTCAGCCAGGTGGCTGGGGTCATGCTGGAGCACCACCATGATGCTGGAGCACAGCACATATCAAAATAGAGCAGGTTAAATCCAGGCTACATATGTTTCCTAGCCTCGGAAGTAGTAATTACTCAACGAGAGGTACTTCACTAACTAATCATCAGGCTGAAGATCCCTAAGTTAAACGAAGGTTAGATTGTCGTTCAGCTTATCGAATCTCGATATGCGAAACATTTACAGCCCAAGCCAATAAACTACTACCATTCCTGAAAGTTATTTCTTTATAATTTCTACAGACTACTCTAAGCTTACTGACCTCGTATACCTAGAATATTTTTTGTGTCAAATCTTCCATATAACTTACATCTATAACTAATCGCCGTATCTATGCACATCATGTTTAAATATTTTGGGGAGAATTATACCCTTCTCCCGTTGTATAAAATGTATAGTTATTATTCCCTAAACACCCAGCTGTTGATATTTTCCATGGTATTTTACTCTACTATGGATTTATTGATAACGCAGGCTCCAACATTCAAATACTGCATCAGAATATCTCTTTCGCATTCTCTGAAGAGGTTTCATAATAATCGAAAGGAAATTACATTCTGTAAAGATATTGTGTACAGATATGCAAACGTAAATGCGTACATAGATGCTTATATGCAAGCATGTATGTATACATATACGTATAGATAAAAACATATATACATGTACGAATATATAAACATATATATAGACACACACACACACACACACACACATATATATATACACAAATATATCTTATAAATTAAGTTTCCCCTGACTAAGATATCCTCTTTTCATTACATTGTATGTATAGTAGTTTTTTTTCTAATCCGCTTTGTTGTTAATACACACACACACGTATTTACATTGGCAAAACATCCACACAAATATACACACATGCATGTATATGTATGTGTGTATGTATATGTATATGTATGTATATTATATATTGTGAGACACACACACCTATATGTGTATATATATATATATATATATATATATATATATATATATATATATATATATATAT
>NC_069000.1:12367006-12368950 GCF_001194135.2 Octopus bimaculoides
ATATATATATATATATAAACACACACTTATTCTTACGTAAATGCATACGTACATATATACATGATGATGATGGCTACCCCCTCGTTAATAGTGCTGTGATCGAACGTGACTTTTTACATACATACATACATACATATATACATACACAGGCTCTCGGATGTTTAAGAAATACACGTTGTGCAAGCTGTTCCGTGAAATAAGGATTTAATATAGCGAACTGATAATGGCGATACAATAACTGTAAGCGGAAGAAAATCACAAATCATTTCAGATAGTAAATTTGGCACAAGAGATACAATGGGTAACGTGAGAGAAAATGTCCTCTGACTAAATCTCAGCTTGTATCACATGTGTTACATTACCTTCTTTGGTTTAGTTTGATGCATAGAATTGTATATGATACGTAACCCTCGATAGCGAGTTTGGTGAAATGGGAGAAATTAGGTAATCTTACGTACCTGTTATGCGAGTGTAAGCAAACAAGGGAACGTGTTCTGATATGTATGTATGTGTATGCGCATGTGTGTGCAGGGAGAGAGAGACAAAGATAGAGACGGAGAGAGAGATGGAAAGCGAGAAGGATAGGCAGAGGGAGAGAGAGAAGCACATATTTCAGCTTCTAAATTTCCCTCACAAGACATTTATCGACTCGAATCAAAAGAGCTACGCAGTGGGATGGAAACCGGAACCATGAGGTTAAAAAGAAAGGACGTTTTAACCATATGACTATGTCTTTGTATTTAGTTTTGAAAATTTTTGCTTTTATAATACCATTTCCCGCTCCAGATTTACTGACAGCCACAAATGGCAGCAGATCTTCAGACTGCCGGGCTACCGCCTGAAAGGTCGACCATTTTAGTCACCACCACTCCCACCTTGTAATAAACGCAGTTTATTACCAAGACCTTAATCGCTTATTCGCCCAGTTCACCTAACTCCAACTAGGTATCATAAGATGGGAAGCTTACCACTATAACTATCGTTAAGTTTATATAATTGCTTTGTTATGACAAAGCGAAAAGCCCCTATATTATTAGAGGAAAACGAAATTTGGTGTGACATCTTTGACCTTCCCATCTGATTTTGGCAGCATAAGTGAATGCTATGGCTATCAGGCATGAATGGAAACGAGATCTCGGGTTCGATTCACCAATAAGGATATATTTTGAATCCATGTTATACTACTTGCCTAAGTATAAATAAGATATTTCCTACAAGTTTTCATCTTGTCCGGCGTTCATTATTCTACGTTCAGAGCATCAGAGTTAATTTGAGCTAACCTCAGTGGATAATTCTAGCAGATAGAATTATCCCGTAGAGGTTGCTCTTTTTAGCTAATAGACATTCTTTAAGCATTTTCGTACTGCTCAGAGTCCACAATTTCCTATAGACGTGGACAAATTAAACACAAATGGAATTCAATACTTCAATGATGTTCTTCTCTGAAACCACTATACTTCTTCAATTATACTATCCATGTTCGATTCTGTTGTTAGTTTTGCACAGATTATGGGATGTTTCTGCTAAATATATAAAGCTTTAATACTAACAACTATTATGAACTTCGATATATATTGTCAATAGCGCATAATGGTAACTGAGTCAATTAAAAAAAAAATTTCTGTTGACAATCAGTTAAAGTTATTAAGATACTTATAAAAATAGTCTAAAAAAAAAAAATCAGCCAAAATAGTTTTCAATCCAAAATATCTTTTATTTCCCAAATAATTATATGTACAGCAGAATAAAAAAAATAAATAAATAAAGGATGAAATCCGTGTGAACAGGATGGATATGATAAACTGGACTTTGGGTCATTTTTGACTGACACCGGTTTAACAATTTGGCTTGTCAGCTTTAATACCGACATGACGATAAAATTGGAGCTTCGGTTCTTAGTTGTTGTAACGCAGAAAGATAAACATGCACGCTCACACGCATATA
>NC_069000.1:12369049-12369734 GCF_001194135.2 Octopus bimaculoides
ATATATATATATATATATATATATATATATATACACGTGTATCTATACAAACACATAGACACATACATAGATATATTTACTTACACGTATACTCACATATATACATGTACACACATACAAGCAGTTACATGTCTAGCTATATATTTAAAATTAAAATGCTTACAGACACATACATAGACACATATATACACATAAACACACGCATGCATACATATATACATACATACATACATACATACACACACGTATGCATACATATATACATACATACATATATACAAATTCCTCTAGTAAAAATACACATTTAAGGTTATAATATACATACGAACGCATACACACTCACACACACAGACCCCCCCCACACACTTCCCCCTATTCATATACACGCGCACACATATTCACATGCGCACACATATTTCACACGCGCACATATATTCACACATGTTGAAAAAATGGTTGTATTTACACAAAGTAGGTGAAAGTGTACAAAAAACATTAAGAGATTTAATGTAATCTTTTAAGAAAAATGAGACAAAAACAGGTGTAATATTTCAATTAACTGTATTAGATCTTCTAGATTACATAAGTAAGATAATGCAAGTTAGAAAGATTTAATACATTTAAATGTAATGTAACACCTGCTTTTATCTCTAATTTTTCATGCAAGCTTCCCGTAATTCTTTTA
>NC_069000.1:12369744-12370577 GCF_001194135.2 Octopus bimaculoides
TATATATATTTATATTGTACAGACCCCAGAGCTCAACTGCGGTTCATTGTATCGACACCGAAATGCAGAAAGGCAAAATTGTCCTCAACGTGATTTTGTCCCAAGGCTAGCAATTTTAGGGGAGGGTGTAAGTTGATCCCATAGACCTCCCACCGCCCAACTGGAACGTTATTGTATCGACACCGAAATAAGAAAATGCAAAGTTGACCTCGACGGGTTTTGTACTCACAATGGTAAAAGCCAGAATAAGTATCGCAAGGCATTTTGCAGGATTTTCTTGCAATGTTGCCAAACGACCGCCCTTGGTAAACTACTTGTTGTGATGGATCTTCGTCGTTCGACGATGGGGATTCAGTTGAACGATCAACTGGATTTGATCGGAGCTAATTTCGAGAAAAACATCAACAAAACTATGACCTAACGATATACATATAAAGCAATATGTATATTCGTGTATGCTTAATACAATAAAAATATATATAAGCTCCTGTAATTATAAATATGGAGGTGTACACATGATGTATCCACGTGTGTATGTGAAGAGCAATGAGTTTCGAATAGTATGCCACGGATTAAAAACATATATTATTCAAGGTTTTGAAAAATCCATATTAATGTGCAAAAGATGTGCTGTTCTCTGTTGTGTTGAGTGTAAATATGATTAATAAAATAGGGTAAACAAACCATTCTATACATTATTTTTATCTAAATTTTCAATTTTAAAGGCCTTTTTGTTTTTATTTTTTTAAAAACTTTCTGGTATGAAATATGCTCTGGTAATTTTTTTTTTATCATTTAAATTCGAGTGCATAACTAAGTTGAAAAAGATTGAG
>NC_069000.1:12371210-12372697 GCF_001194135.2 Octopus bimaculoides
AAAATACTGGAACGAGGTGGGGGTTGAAAGAACTGCGGTTCTGCTTCATTGAAAGCACAGCTTGGGGGCCTGTATATTTGTTTTCCTTAATCTTTTTTGCTTCTTATCTAATAGATTCCATCACGAATTTCTACCGCTGCTGCAGTGATATTCGTCTGTCTTTCTTTCTTTGTCTGTTCTAAGTATACCTTGCAACGGTGCCTGACATTCACAGATCCCTATTCCCAAAACAAACAAACACACAAACAAATTTATAAGTAAATAAATAAATAAATAAATAGATAGATAAATAAAAAAAAAGGGGGTGGTTCAAAGGCAGAAATGAAGAAATTTATGTGAATATTGTTGAGATACATTTGTGTAAGCCATACATCTTCGTATACACACATAAGCAAACCAACATGCTCGTACATCACAAACCAAGAGAGGCGAGATCCCTCGAACAAGGAGATTGATTATATTTTGAGAGGTAGAAGTGAACAGCAAAAACTGTGAGGTTGTGGCAATGTAGAAATCTACTGGTGGAAGCTAGAGGGAACACTTCGGAGAAAATGGAAGTTGCAAAATAGCGTTCCTCTGTGAAGTCTGTGAAGGTTTCCATTCGATCTCCCTCTGATCTTCAAGTTTAGAGCTGGCATGAAAATACAGACTGACACAGGAGAGAGAATATGCTAGTTTCTTCGTTGATATTTGTAAACTTTGCTCAAATCTGAACTTCGTTATATTATATAAGCATATATTTCTCTTTGAGTCAGAAATCTTTCATCCTCAACACCTAACTCATCTCTGTTGTGCAGACACGTCGATAACCCCTACTGATTTCAATACAGAAAAATTCCTTAAAGTGACGAGCTGACAAATCCGAGAAAAATACTTAGCGGTATTTCGTCCGACCTGACGTTCCGAGTTCAAACTCCACCGGGATCGACGTTGTCTTTCATAAGTAAAAGGCTTACAACGAATAAGTCCTGTGGTCGATATGCTCGACTAAAGGCGATGCCCCAGCATGACCACAGTCAAATGACTGAAATAAGTAAAAGAGTATTATCATCCCCTTATATCTTTGACATGGCACTAAATTTCTTTGTTGCAACTCAGCTAGTAGAGAAGAATGTATTATGGAATTTAATTCAATATATAAGCGATGCAGACCCGAGAGATATAGATGTCTCTCACCCGAACAAACATTTAAAAAAGCGCAGGAAACAAAGTGGAGCCCAGGCGCTCGCATTGTTGGTACTGACCACTAATGTTTTGTTGCATTCCGATAAAAACAAAAAGTTAGAATACAAACTGGGGGAAAAAAACAAACTCAGTAAATATGAAGAAGAGATCGATTGTAAGCTATTACTGATTCCCTGGTCTACACCAGGGAATTATGTCCAAAAATCTATATTGTTACGTGTGGGCGTATGTATGTGTTTGTACATATGTTATAGATACATGTGTACGTACATATGTATATATGTATATATATATATATATAT
>NC_069000.1:12374133-12375210 GCF_001194135.2 Octopus bimaculoides
TATATATATATATATATATATATGCATATATATATATAGATATACATATATACATATATATGCATATACACATATATATATATATATTCCGTTGTTTAACAATGTACGCCAACAATACTAATATAGCAGTTATATATATATTGACAAACTGACAATTATATGAGCGGCAGGCCCCGAGGTGGTTCATAAGCAAAACTTTCACTCCACTGGACATTGCAAGACTGGCTGCAAGTATTGGCATTAATTAATTCTTCAGAACCCGCTTGACCTCAATTAGGCATAGGTCATCGGCGTGGTCAGCTGTCTTCTTTTGATGATTGATACAATGATTGGCTGCTATAGGGACGTATGTAGAAAGGTCGAAAGGAGGGGACCAAAATCGCAGTACTGGCAAATGGCTTCTACAAAAGGGCGGCTGAATTTCCTTTGATGTTGAACTTGGATGCATTTTCAATAAATCAATCCATCTATAGAAACTGGAGCAGAATCGTTTGTATATTTACAATGCCTCAACACTTACTTACACGCATACCCATTCGTATATAGGAACACAAATACACATGCACACGTATACGTATATATATATATATATATGTATATATATATATATATATATATATATATATATATATATATATATATATATACATGTATGAACACATACGTATATGCACACATACATATGTGCATGGATAACGTACATACTTCCATAAGTACCTATGTACATACACAAAACGAAATATGTAAATTGAAACACACACACACACACACACACACACACGCACACACTGACACGCATACACGCACATATAGCGAGAAAGAGGGGAGAGGGAGTGAGTGAGAGAGGGAGTGAGTGAGAGAGAGAGGGAGAGAGTGAGTGAGAGAGGGATTCAAGTATGGGCATACTCAGGCACCCACGCACCCACACATCCGCATACATGTACATCCACACATATACACGCATACATGTGTGTATGCATACATATATCCATATATGTATGTCTGTATGTACATATACATACATATATATGTATGTATGTATATGTATATATATATATATATATATATATATATATA
>NC_069000.1:12375323-12376825 GCF_001194135.2 Octopus bimaculoides
TATATATATATATATATATATATATATATATATATATATATATATATATGTATGTATGTATGCTTGTGTGAGTGTGCGAGAGAGATAGAGAGGGAAAGAAACAAAGAGAGAGAGAGAGAGAGAGAGAGAGAGAGATAGAGAGTGAGACAGACAGACAGACAGACAGAGGAAGTGGGTAGAGGAGAGCAAATCATGGATATTCGGCTCATTCCGAGGAGCAGGAAGTAAATTTCTACCGATCCGGCTTCGATTCCTGCTCAAAACCATTTTCGTTCCGTTTAACCTCCAGCGATATTGCAACAGGAATTAGTGCAACAAATATCACTTTCAGCCTTCATGAAATGACGGAGCTTCACATAAAGTCAGTTAGTCAGGGCTAGGAGGAGCTAAATATACTGACCTATGCATATGTATGAATATCTATTTATCTCCCGAGCCATCTCTCTCTCTCTCTCTCTCTCTCTCTCTCTCTCTCTCTCTGTATATGTACTCATACAGTAATGCCTCGATATTCGAGTCAATTTGTTCCTGGAGGTCACTTGTAAAGCGAAAACTCGTAAAACAGAGCAATAATTTCCCAGGGTAGCAATGAAATTTTATGCCGTCATTTTTCTCCGTCGCGGTGCAGACGTGCCAGAACCAGTGTTGTCACTTGTTGCGACGTTGCGAGCTGGCAGAATCGTTAGCACCGCGAGCGAAACGCTTAGCTGTATTTCGTCTGTCTTCACATTCTGAGTTCAAATGCCGCCGGGGTCGACTATGCTTTTCATCCTTTTGGGGTCGATAAATTAAGTACTAGTTATGTACATCAAGACAAAGATCAGGATTTATGAAGCATGTGTTCTCAGCACACTCCTCTATGGATCTGAAACACGGATCTTGTACAGCAGACAGGAAAGGTGCCTCGGTATTTTCCACGTCAGATGCCTCCGCAAGATCTTAGGCCTAACATGGCGCGACAAGGTCACCAATGTTGAAGTGCTGCCGCATGCGAATCTTCAAAGCATGACAGCTATCTTGTACATGAGAAGACTGAAGTGGCTGGGGCATGCCAGGAGAATGAATGACCATCGAATCCCAAAGCAACTGATCTATGGAGAACTGGCCCAGGGCAAAAGACCAAGAGGAAGACCAAAACTGAGGTGTAAGGACACTTGCAAAACTAGTTTGCCCAAGTGTGAGGTGGATGTCGGCACCTGGGAAGAGAGGGCTGAGGACAGAAAAACATGGAGGACTGTGGTGAAGGAAGGAACTGCTTCGCTAAAGAGCAGCTACAGAAACAAACAAGTTGAGAAGCGTCAGCGGCGAAAGGAAAACAACAGAAATGCAGAGCGCCGAGCAATCCTCTTTGTATGCAAGAACTGTGACAGAAGCTGCGCTTCAATCATAGGAAGAATCAGCCATGAAAGAAGCTGCAAGAAGGGGAGACCCTGATATGTTCGAATAAGTGACCTCTAAGCTAAATTGACCGTCTGCATAAACGAAAAGGACCAATTATATAT
>NC_069000.1:12376950-12378820 GCF_001194135.2 Octopus bimaculoides
TATATATATATATATTTAGTTCTATATCTCTCTATCAGGTCTTGTGATGTGATACTCGGGACTTTCAACGTACACAATCAGAAGAATGCACACATACGCTACTACGCCCTTAATAAGTATGCTTAGTGCACACACACATATATATATATATATGTGTGTGTACTCATGTATACACAGACATACATATAGAATGAGAGAAAGAGTTTTTATTTATCAACTTACATTGTTGAGACAGATTTGTTTGTAAGATTGGACATTTTGCACGTGAAGTAGATATTTGTGGATAAGGATGTTAAAATTCAACAACAAGGAAGAAAAAAAAAAAAGAGGCCTCTTCTCATTTTCACCATTATCATCAACTGCAGAAAGATCTCCAGTAAGAGGGAATAAAAACTAAAAAGGGTGAGAGGAGTTTCAACAATGACAATGGCTAACACCAAAAAACAAAAAATAAAGAAAGAAATTCATAAGCAAAAACTGTTAGAACGACAATACCAGAAAGAAGAAAACAATAATAAGGACAAGGCTATTTTAAATACTGCCTTCAATTAGGCTGCCATCTTTTTATATTTATATAATTTTTTCCTCCAAAATCTTTCCTGAGTTTATTTGTTTGTCTTAGCAATTTAGGTAATATTATTGATTAGGCTTGGGAAAACAAAAAAACTAAAAATGATTGTGAGAGTATAAAAAATATATATATGAAAGTCTGTGTAGAGATGTGTTGTTGCTGTAAATGGCTTCGGTGGTTCGGGGAGAAATGATATCAGGACGAAAAGTGGGAATATACACAAAAGTCTACTTATGTCTATTATAGTCTCTCTCTCTCACTCTCTTTTTCTGTCTCTCTCACTCATTTCTCTGTGTGTGTGTGTGTGTATGTGTTTGTGTGTGTGTGTGTGCGTGTGTGTGCCTCATAAATTGAATTACTTGCTTCGTGAAAATGTAGGTATCACCATAGCAATTAGTTGCACACATTCACATACACACAATCGATTAATACATACGCACGCACAGGCACGGAGACGTACGCGTGCACGCACACATGCGCTCGCACACACGAACGAACGCGCGCATACGCTCAGGCTTTTACATACAAACGTGTCCTAAGTGGTGTGCATAAAATCGTAATAATAATAATAAACACAATAATAATAGAAACAATGTCATTATTATTATTGTTGTTGTTGTTGTTGTTGTTGTTGCTTACCTATGTTTGGAATTCATACAAATATATGTATACATATATATACATAGAAATACATAAACATACACATAAACACACACACACACACACACATATATATAAGTCGGTATATATGTGTGGGCGTATATACATATATACACACACATTTACATATATATAAATACATAATATATACATATGTATATATATATATATTTATATATATATATAATATATATATACATATATAAATTTATACATGATACATATATACATACACATACATAAATATCCATATATATATATATGCATATATATGTACATAAATACGTATATGTATATATGTATACATACATATGCATATATATATATATATATATATATATATATATATATATATATATATATATATATATATATATATATACATACACATATATGTATACATGTAAATATATACATGTACATATATATATATACATACATATATATGTATATGTTTGTACATGTATGTATATATATATATATATACACGCACATATATATGAATATATATATACCCACATATATGTGTTTATACATATATATATATACTTGTACATATATACATATATACGTATATGTATGTACATATATACGTATATATATATATATATATATATATATATATATATATATATATAT
>NC_069000.1:12382074-12382900 GCF_001194135.2 Octopus bimaculoides
TATATATATATATATATATATACGTTTCCGAAACCAAACGGAAGCAGCTTCATTTTGTTCTATCTATATCATTGCAAGCCATCCCGCCAGCCACCCAGCCAGTCAAACAACCAGTCAGTCAGTCCACCTGTCTTATCCATCCGCACTGTGATATCTTTCCAACTCTGAATATGTTCTGGCTGACACATCTTTGAAATGACATATCTCACCGACATTATCCTTGCTACATCATACCAGCGTTACTTATATCTAACGTCTTTTATCAAACTATCTTTTTGTTGAAACACATACGTGCATCCATATAACGTCGAGCATAAATACTGGCACATAATTACACACACATACAGTCTTCATTCTATATTTCCTTCTATTATCTATATCACAATTTTATAAATTTTATTTGCATCGTCCTCATTCGTCCGTTTCACTATCGTTTTCTTTCGTACCTCCACCGCCGCCACCGTCGTCTGACGCTCCTAACGTATTTTCGCTTCTTTATGTAGTTCGCTTTTCATCGTTGTTCTTTTCTCGTTCAGTATCTCTTTCTCTCACGTTCTCTTTTCTTTCTCTCTCTCTCTCTCTCTCTCCTTCTTTTTCTCTCCTTCTAACTCTTCTTTTCACTACCCTCTTTCTGTCATTCATTTATAATTACCTTATGTATTTCATATGTATGTATGTATGTATGTATGTATGTATGTATGTATGTATGTATGTACGTACGTACGTATGTATGTATGTATGTATGAATGTATGCATGTATGTATGTATGTATGTACGTACGTCCGTCCGTATGTATGTATGTATGTATGTATGCATGTATGTAAAT
>NC_069000.1:12383621-12386844 GCF_001194135.2 Octopus bimaculoides
ATATATATAGACATATATTTATATGCATATATACACATACACGTTACATAAATGCATAGAAACATTCATTCTTTTATGCATACATATAACACTTCGTGCCAATCATATGATCGAATTGCAAATATTTCCCCATTTCTCTCTTTATTGACTCACAATCTAATTTTGCATCTGACATTTATTTTGCAGACCATCTTTCAATCTAGTGTAATTTCGCCATTCTTTCACCTTTATATCTTCCATTCCTCCACCCTACTACAACACCTTTCTCCACTTTCTTTTGCCTCTACATTTCTTCACCTACTCCGCTGTCTTGTACTCGTTGAAAGCTAAGAAAATTTTGCCTCCTGTCTGATATTGAGAACAATCATTTACTTACATCGCGGCAGCCAATCAAATCGCAGTCTTTATACAAAAAAAGGATTTCCAAATATATATTTCATGTTCGAGTGCATGCTGGTTCATTTACATTGTACGGGACAAAAGAAATTCTTAGTAAAATTTTTGAGCATTGGTCGATTTCAATATATATATATGCATACATACGCACACACATACATACATACACAAATACATACATACATACATACATACATACATACATACATACATACATACACACATACAAACATATAAACATATACGTATGCACATGCATACATATATACATACATATATACATACATGTATACATACATACGTTATACGCAAATGAAGTAATACTAAATTGAAATAGCCATCTATGTATCATACTTAATGCATCATAATTTATACACAGTGTCTGTAGACCACATGCCTCTAATCATTTTGATCGACGCGCTAACGATTCTGTCACCTAGCCCCCTTTCTGCCATTTGAAGAATGGAAGTACACAATGGGTAATGAAGTTTTCATTAAACTAAAATACACAAGTATAAAAGTGATGCTCAAGGCTGGAACGCTTTTAAATGTAGACCTAATCCATTAAATATGGTCTGAAGATTAAACAACACCATAAATATTGGTTTCAAATTTTGGCACAAGGCCAGCAATTTGGGGGGACTAGTTAGATCGATTACATCGACATCGGTGGCCAACTGGTACTTATTTTTATCGGCCTCGAAAAGATGAAAGGCAAAGTGGACATCCGCGGAATTTAGAATTAGAAGGTAAAGCCGGACAAAATGCCGCTAAGCATTTTGTCCGGCGTGCTAACGATTCTGCCAGCTCACCGCCTTATACAAAGATAATAGGAATTATTTGGATGTCTTCTACTTCACCGGGTTAAACATTGCCACGCAATGCTTACCACAACGAAGGGCAAAGCTGACAACGAAAAGGAAAATGAGTTGATGTATTAGTCTTCATTAATTAAAATTGAAATTAAAGAATAAGACTGCAATTATTTCGCTTTCGTAAACATTTGTTGAACAATGAATTCGTTGACTTTACCTCACACACAGCACAAACATCAACAACTTGTTACGAACTAACCATCTGTGGATTCGATCGACACTTTAAAACCATGTCTTGTACCATTCTTCAACAAACACATCATTTATACCTCACGGTAAAGATAAACCACGTACGTTACTATCTGTATCTTTACAGCATGATGTATTTGCATACTGATAGTTTATTTAACAGAAGTATCGACACAAAGTGTAGAAAAATCTGTATATATCAGCAGCCAACACAAAATCGTTTAGAGACGGTCGAACATTGATTAAGCAGACGCATTCACGGATACATTATCCACACACGCACTCGCACATGAATGAAAGTATAGATACATACGTACGCATACATAAAGTTATTTATTGATCAAGCGCAACACATAATTCTTGAGTTTTAAAAACCTAATACAACACGGAGTAGCCACGATGTGTTTCATTAATTGGTAGTCACAAACCAACACAGATGGCTGTCAAGATGTGATTTAGCGCTTGGATGTAACGGTTTTCTACGTGGAATCCATGACTAATAGCTGTCACATAACTAAGCTCTGCTTGTGTACAAACTTGTGTCTTTGTGCTTGTATGTCCGTGTGCGTGCGAACATGTCTGTGCATGTGTGTGTGCGTGAGTGCGTGAGTTTGTTTCAGTGTATGAGAGAGAGGGAGGGAGAGAGAGGGAGGGAGAGAGAGAAAGAGTATGTGTGTGTGTGAAAGAGAGAGATAGTGTGTGTGTGCGTGTGTATGTGTTTCGTGAAACGACTGTCAACAGACAATTCAGTTTGTTCTAACAGCGTTATTCTCGCAATAATTGGTAGTTCCGATGAAGAATATTGTAAGTGATTAAAGTGACTGAAAGTGATTAAAGTTTGAAGTAAAAGAAAGTGGAGAACAGGAGTAATGGGAAAAATCTGAAGATAACACGAAGTAACAATCTATCTATCTATCTATCTATCTATCTATACGTATGCACAGACAACGCACACATACACATATACACACAACACGCACGCACTTAAATATATATATATATATATATATATATATATAGAGAGAGAGAGAGAGAGAGAGAGGGAGAGAGAAAGAGAGAAAGAAAGAAAGAAAGAGAGAGATAGAGAAAGAGAGGGACCTATATTTTTACATCTCTTATTCTCTGTTCCTCTTTCTCTGTGTTGCCCTCTTCTTCCTCGATTGGTTCTCATAGTTTCAACTTCGATGCTATTCTCTTTATACCTCAAAAAGTTGCCAGTTTCCTTCCGATTTGATTGCAGGAGGATATTCTTACTCATCTTTAGTGAAAGGCATCCGAATATTTGCTGACATTTGTAACTTTCTACCACGAACTTGCTTCTTAACAATTCGACATTTTCCAACGGTTTCAGTGTTGTTTGTCACATAAAAAAATTGCTAAGTTCCGCAAATCGAATCACGTCTTCAATGAGGAGGAGGAGACCCCCTTCGGTCATGAATGACCATGGGATTGCACCTAGAAAGTTACCCTCCGAGGCACAAGTCCAGGCAAGGTTGTTTATGGAAGACCAGCAGTCGTCCATGCATACCAGCTTCCCCACTCCATCCCACTGATGTTATCCAAGGGAAAGGCAAAGGCCGATACAGCTTGGCACCAGTGACGTCGCAACTCATTTCTACAGCTGAGTGAACTGGAGCAACGTGAAATGAAGTGTCTTGCTTAAGAAGAGCACAACACGCAGCCTGGTCCGGGAATCGAACTAACCATCTGTATGTGTCGTTAGCTCGACTCTCTAACCACTGATCCACGCGCCTTCACGTCTT
>NC_069000.1:12386909-12387845 GCF_001194135.2 Octopus bimaculoides
TATATATATATATATGCATGTATATATGCATACACACACGTGCGCGCGTTTGTGTGTGTGTCTGTCTGTATGTCTATGTTTGTGTGGATTGAGATAGGCTATGGAAATAAATATAAGTACATTTTTATGTTTGATATGCATATGTTTGAATATATATATATATATTTTTATTTATGAATATACATATATATTTATAGATATGCATGTGTGTGCGTATGTTTGTGTGTGTGTGTGTCCGTGGATTGAGATAGGGTATGGAAATAAATGGATGTGCTAAAGGTATCTGCTAGAGCGCACGTGCACCCCTGAGTAATTTACATCTCTTTCATTTTCTTTCCCTCTTACACACACACACACACACACACACACACACACCCACTCACACTCACACTCACACTCACAAACACACGTCAAACGCAAGCTCCGCATATATTCGTTACTAAACGTCTCACTGTCTTATATGATATTGCATGCTTACAGAATATAATTTACGTATGTAATTTCTGTTTCTCCAGTAATGATAGCGTACCACTAAAAAGACACGATACCGCAATATAAAACTCCATTTTGTGAACACAGATTCACAAAGCGACAAGGAAGAAGAACAACCTGAAGATATGAACTAGAAAGTCTTGCAGCAGTTGATACCTGTCATTTGTAATTGGTGCCAGCATTTTAATACCAACTCCCATTTGCTTCTGTCTATTTCCATTTTAGCAAATCTCGTGTAATAGCTTAAAGATGTTTCTAGAATTTTCTAGATTTTCAAGGAAAGTAGGGCTTTGATATGTCTTCTTTTTTTCTTTTTAGCGAGGCAGCCTTGTGATGTGTCGGATAATTTCAATGGACATAAATTCAACGATACGTTCATAGATAGATACGTGAATACTTACAAACGCTAAGGAACGCTCGCGCATATAGACACCAACAGACAGA
>NC_069000.1:12387855-12388445 GCF_001194135.2 Octopus bimaculoides
ATATATATATATATATATATATATATACTTTCATTTATATATACTTCCGTATAGACACACTGGCACACACTCTCACTTGAAGATATACTCACACGTACGTATGTATCCATTTATATACACAAAGTAGCTAAACTATACAAAACACGTATGATGTTGTGTGTGGGAATATATGCGTGACGTAATCAGTATGTGAATGAAATATATCTTGTAGAACATGACAGGATTCATAAAACTTCATGCAGACTTTCTTAGGAAACCTATTAAAGCCTACCTTTAGTTTGATGTTAGTAAATAAAAGAATCATTGGACATAGCATTAGCTTTTCACTAGAATATCTTAAATGGTTGTAGCATATTTTATTTATCATTATGGACCACAAAGGAACTGGTACACAAATGGCCACATGAACGCTAACACTGGCATAGTCATACGAACGCAGATATATATATATATATATTTTTTCCTCTATACATACATATATGTATGTGTGTGTGTGTGTGTGTGTGTGTGTGTGTGTGTGTGTGTCTGTGTATGTATGTATGTATCCATATACATTACAAACATATGGACTCTCTTGGTCATAAATAGCC
>NC_069000.1:12388850-12390151 GCF_001194135.2 Octopus bimaculoides
CTGTACAAGGTTGATTTTGTAAGAAAAACATGTGAACATCCCAAACTGATATCACGAAAGCTTAATTCAACTGAATGTATTTCAATTCCTTTTCCGTTCTCTTGCAGAATGACTAAATTGCTTTACAAACCATTGAAACCGGTTGCGTTTCTTTTTATAAAAACCGTATGCATTTTCTTTCTTCTGTTTAAGTATACATGCATCAACATATATATATATATATATATATATACGTATGTGTGTGTGCATTGGTTTTTTTTTATATATATATATACTGACAATATATCGTTATGTAATAATAGTTTTAAGAAATGTCGAATATAACAAATAAATTAAATTTAATAGTACATAGATAAGATAAACTGAGCAACACACAGAGAATATGGCTGCTACATATTTTATTGATCCTGGAATGATGAAAAATGAAGAATACTGCGAGGAAATTCAATAAAATATACGAAGTCATTTTGTCAGATTCTTTACCGAATTTGTTCATCTGCCATCCTTCTCCCAGTATGTATATCAATGACATAAGAAGTATACATTTTTTTATGTAAATAATGTACATAATCCCTCATCTCTTAAATATAGAACTGTATAAGAAGTATATCTCCCCCAATCCACTGCCCCAGTCCGGCATGTTATGTTAACGATCAGGAAACTGTGAGTGTCAAAGTTAACCTAAGCGGTATTTTGAACTGTCGCAAATCGTTTTGTTCCACGCGCTAACGATTCTGCCAACTCGTTTCTTAGGCTATTGACCAAGTACCCTAATCAGAAATCAATAACACGGTCGAGGAAACATACACAACAATAGATTCAGACATTGAGGCACGAACACAGTACACTCTTGTACAGTCTAGTCTCTATGTGTTTCTGTCTATCTTCAGTGCACTTCCTCCTGAAATCTCACTGTCTGATAAAGGAGTCAGGCTGACAGAGTAAAATAGAACGTCAGACAGAATAACTTCAACGTCTGCTTCATGGTTTGACTTTTTTATTTCCAATCCCACTGAAGTCAAATTTGCATTTCATGGCAGAATCGTTAGCACGCCGGGCGAAATCCTTAACCGTATTTCGTCTGTATTTATGTTCTGAGTTCAAGTTCTGCCGAGGTCGACTTTGCCTTTTATCCTTTTGGGGTCGATAAATTAAATGCACTGGGGTCGATGTAATCGACTAGCCCCTTCCCCCAAATTTCAGGCCTTGTGCCTATTGTAGAAAGGAATTAAACAGGTTTGATCAAATAAGGTACTCATCCAGGATGGTAAATTAACAGAACTGTTAGACTGTAGACTCAC
>NC_069000.1:12390314-12392454 GCF_001194135.2 Octopus bimaculoides
ATATATATATATATATATATATATATATATATTTATATATATATGATAACTATTTGTACATATATTCGTGTGTGTTTGCATGTGTGTGTGTGTGAAAGTGTGTATGTATATGTGTGTGTGCTCGCGTTTGTGCGTAAGAATGTTTTTTTAAAAAAATCTTACTGACATGTTGTCACCGGAAAAAAAAATATCATTCTCAAGATTAAACTTAAAGTAAACGCAAAATCTACAAGATTGTTTTGTTGTTTGAAATGTCAACTATTTCCACTTTGACAGATTTTCATTAAGCAACGTCATTAATCAACTTTTGTCTTTGAAGAATTCTCAGGAAAATGGCATAAACGTCGTATAGTCTCTTATTTTATCCTAGCCAGTTTTCCGCTGGTATACTGATATAGTAAGCATGTCTACATTATGCACAAAGCCTGAAATTTTGTTAGGGAGATTCTAGTCGATTACACTGTTTATCTGGTACTTAGATCATCGACCCTGAAAATATAATAGGCAGAGTCGACCTTAGCGGAATTTGATCTCAGAACGTAAAGACGGGTGCAATGCCGCTATGCTAGCTCACATAATTGTACTGATATATTGGTTTCAAATTTTGACACAAGACCAACAAGTTCGGGAAAGTGGGGAAGTGGGATTACATCGACCCCAGTGCTCAAACAACCAACCAGTCACCTTGTCTGATGCTGGTGTATTAATAACTGCTGAATCGGCAAAATATGTTGAGCTGAGAGATGATGGGAAAAGAAATGTTTTCAATTTGTAAGTAATAACTACGAAGTTACGATATGCATCTTTCACTGGCTCGAAAAACAATGCTGTAAATAGGGAACATAGTAAATTAAATCCCACAATTTTAACTGAATTATTGGCTGAGTATTATTGGGTTGTCCTGAAAGTTCGTACCGATTTTTAATGGAAAGAAAAAGGTCAATAAATACTTGCCATTACGTTTTTAATCAACCAAATATGAACCATTTTGTTGCACGATGCGTTTCCATCTTTCCTTTAATTTGAAAATGCCCTCTTCCCAGAATTGAAGTGGTTTCATGTCAAATAAGTCGAAAGGTAAGCTACTATAAATCGGCACGAACTTTCCGGACAACCCAATACATCTATGAAGATAGGGTAGCGAGATGGCAGAATCGTTAGCGCACTGGTTAGAATGATTTGTGGCATTTGTTCAGGTTTCACGTTCTGAGTTTAAATTCCGCTGAGGTTGAGTATGCATGCATATATATATATATATAGATATATATGCGACGGGCTTCTTTCAGTTTCCGTCGTCCACATTCATTCGCAAGACTTTGGTTGATCCGAGACACCCAGGTGCCACGCAGTGGAACTGAACCCGGAACTATGTGGTTGGGAAGCAAACTTTCTACCACACATCCACGCGTGCACCTATACATACACATGCGTTTGTGAGTGTGTATATGTGTGTGTGTGTGTATGTATGTGTGTGTGTGTACGTGCGTGTGAGTGCGTGTGTGTTGGTACAATATGTATGTATATGCATGTTTGAACACAGTCACAGCAGCTGGTTTGACTGAGAATTAAGTGCATCACCCAGAATGCAGCGCGCAGAATAATGTCCGCGACTGGATTCGATTTATCAATGCTTTTAACAGAAGACGAGACTTAACAGATAAAACTTGAAGCATCTTTCATGTAAAACATTATTCCTTAATATCAATAACGAATACCAGTATGAAACTGACGTCTGAGAGATGAGAAATTTCAAGTGGAAATATTTCCTACACTTCAGCCAACATGCCTATGTCTATCGATACAGGGCTATGTCTACCATTCTCTGTTACTATTCACAATTCACTGTTTATCTTTTGCCGCGACAGCCAAATCCTGTCGTGTAAACATTATGACATTTCGCCCTATTGGTTTGCCTAATCGATCAGCTAGTAACACCAGAGATATATTCCAGACACGTAAAACTATCACGACTACTGATTCGCGTACAGTATAAATTTATATACACTATACAAACATCTATGCATATATAATGTATATACGTACATACATACATACATACATACATACATACATATATACACACCGTACATACGTGTACACGTAAGTAAATGTATAAATTATATGTATATATATATATATA
>NC_069000.1:12393208-12399438 GCF_001194135.2 Octopus bimaculoides
CATATATATATATATATATATATATATATATATATATATGTTAGTAATTACTAATTGACATTTAAAGTTCATATTCAATGACTTCTGAACACGAGAACTAATGAAAAAGTCTCAATGTAGTCACTTAATCCGAGTCGATATATTATCTATCAGTGACTAACTGAATAGTCAAAACTGGTTTTCAATGACCAATGCAGTGTTGAGTATAATAAACACAAATAAATAGAATGGGGGCGTAATCCACCAGGTTGTCAATAGTTACTATCTATTGTGTCGATGTATCATATGTTTATGCACTTTTAGCTTTATTTATCAGACATGCACTATTATATGCCGCGAGATATCAAATTTCTCAGGAACAGAAGCCATGAGTAAAGCTTTCCGTAAAGCTCACCATAGGTTTCCTTTGTTTATTAGTGTCATAAGCCAGGGGGGGGGGGGTAACTAATATTTTTTTTATCGCTTATCTTTTACTTGTTTCGGTCAATAGAGCGCGACCGTGCTGGAGCACCGCATTGAAGAGTATTTTAGTCGAATGCAGTCTACCCCCATTACTTATTTGTTTTTTGCTAAGCCTGGTATTTATTCTATCGGTTCATACTGCTGAACCGCTGTTACAGGGACGTAAACACATCGACACTGGTTCTCTAAGAGTAGTGGTGAGACAAACACAAACGCATACACATATACATACATACGTAGTACGTACATACATGCATACATGGAAACATACATGTATATATATATATATATATATATATATATATATATATATACGACTATATATATATCTATATCTATATACGACTATATATATATATATATATATATATATATATATATATATAGTTTCCGATTACCAAATCCACTCAGATTGTTTTAGTCGAACCAAGGCTATAATAGAAGACACTTGCCCAAATAGCCACGCAGTGAGACTGAACCCGGAACCATGTGGGTGGGAAATTAGTTTCTAATCACAAAGCTGTTCTAACTTAAGATCCTCCACACAAACAAGATAACCAAAAGTAGATGCACATCGTACTTGGTGTATGATAAATATTTGTTATGTAAGTTTAAAAGTTGCGCTTTATCCCTATCTCAGATGTGGTCTGGTAGGTCTGTGTATCTAATACCCAAGGCATTAACGCTCTATTAAACAGAAGTGAATATTGTGTTTATCTCTTTGTCTGTTCCACAGTGAATAGGGTATTATCAAAATTTCACCATGGGATTCACATGGTCTGTCTTCCTCTCCTTCAACGAGGGACAGTAAAACAATAGAAATGTTTAGTGTTATAAGGCGTAAATGCTCGAAGTTTCTAGACGGTAAAAATATGTGTGCTTGAATATTCATGATTCTTCTTTACCCAAATCTTTAGTGTTATTTTGGTGAAACAAAGAGAAATGTCTCTGTGCACAAACCACATTGAACGTGGTTAAATATTTTTATAGCTAGACAGCAGTGAATAACTTGAACGAGTTATACAATCAAATACTTGGTTTCTCTCTAGATCAGAGACATTCATTAATGTATGATCAGTTCTATTGACATTAAGGGAGATTAAGATTAATAAAGGAGGGAGGAAAAGCATTGAGATATAAGCTTCATATTTTTCATGCGTTCGAACACATGCAGCAGGAATGAAGAATAATAGCTAATAACTGCAGTTATTGAAATGGGATGACAAGAATCAATTTACATACAGATTAGCGTCTATTAAAGAATGTAAATGCTAATTCTAAATTGAAAACGATCAGAAAGAGCTCTGAGAGAAAATACGTCTTTTAAATATTTTAAATACCCAGAATTTTTCTGTTGATCATGATAATGTTTATTTAGCAAAGTTCTTTCCAATAGAAGGCTAAAGACTTTATTTATTCATTTTTATTTGATTTTATTTTATAATTGACAGATCAGGACTACCCACGTTGTTTAGAAACAGCTCTTAAAACGTTTGTTGCAGATTCTATCTTAATCGCTTCCAGAAATAAATCAATTAAATTCGTCTAATAATGTAAAATGATCTAAATTAGACTGTTGTATAGTTTTCGCTAATAATTATATTGGAAGAGAAACTGGAACCTCAGCAATAGGCGAAAAAAAGTGTATCTAATAATAAGATTGTAATTAGACCGGAGATGAGAAATTATTTGTAAACGAACCAGTTGATGAAATAACAGGGTAACTATTGAAGCAACAGCAGATGGTGATGCAGCTCGATACAAACCTTTATCAGCATATTTTAAACTGGGTGCTAACATACTTAAATTAATGAGCCATAGACTTTTAATTAAATAGAATTACACCCATTAGCAGACTAATTAATTATGACTATGAATATCATGAGACAATATCGGGGTCCAAATTAATCACAATGAATTTAAAATAGAATGAAGTGGGGTGTTATTCTAATATACTAGTGGTCGGGGGAAACTTTGGGGAGGTTTCTATCTTATTGTATTCATCAGCCAAACTGGTACTTCTAGAAATAATATCCTACACGCTCACGCACATACACGAACACACACACACACACACACACACACACACACATACAAACACACACACACACACACGTACGTACGAACTTTAGTAAATAAACGGTGTCGTGTGAAAGTTTAAAGCAATAAGTGAATAGGAGGGGTATTTCCCAGGGTCGCCTGTTGCATAGGAAAGAAATGAAGTAGACAAGAACACACATAATGTGATCAAGGAAGCATTTTGCTCGGCGTGTTAACGATTCTGCCACCTCGCCGCCTTAATTCCTATAAAAAATATCAGAAGTTCATTCATTTACATATTATATACACATAACAAAAATGTATTCGTACTTGGATTCAAAAAATAATTTATTACATAATACCATATTACGAATGAACAGACTGGAAGTTGTAACAATTATTCCTTTTTTTCTCAAAGAAATTAGTGAAAAGTTCCAAAGTGAGAAATTTTGTTTACTTGCATATTGGTTTTGCTGGGAATTTACACCCTGCCATAGTACCTGACACGCATTTTTCTTTAATAGCAGCCGTTTACCGAAATTTCATTTTTTTTTTCATTATTTTTACTTTTGTCTTTTTTTTTGTCAACGTTTTATCCTGTCAGATATTAAGCGCACCTACTTACATCATTACGTCTCCTCATACACACTACGTGAGGTATTTCTCGTTCTTACATACATGTCATTCACAGCAACGCTCTTCATTTAATCATCAAAAATAAAGGTTTAAAAAAAGACACACATATACATACATACATATATATATATATATATATATATATATATATATATATATATATATATACGGATTGAATATCTTGTTAAAAGTCATGAGGAATATAATTTCACTTATTTTCATCGGGTGTCCGACAAAAAAAAATATTTAAACTCTCAACACACGTGTTGTTTGAAATGAAAGAAAAAAAATACTTTCTTAACTTCGAGGGATTCTAAATCAGACAATCTTTGAGATTCTGTTACTGTGACAGGAAACTGTAAACAAAACAACAAAAAATGAGTGATTCTCTATTACAGTTTCTTCATTTCATTCTATCATCATCATCATCATAATCACCATCATCAATATAATTTTTTTTATTTATTTATGTATTTATTTTGCCACGTAAATTAACCTATTGTGTTTTATTCCCATATTGAGAACCTCTTCCGGTTGCATGCCATAATCCCGAGTGTTAAACATCTGTATGTTGGAGTTTTACATCTGAAGAATATACCAAAATATCATTTTGGATATGTTTGACATAAATTACAACCAGGAATTTTACCAATGCTGCACCTGGCTGCAAGATTCGAAATTGATGTTTCCGAAATAGTCCAATAGTCATTCTAGCTACAACGTTTGCAAATGGCATAGTTTTACCGAATATATATATATGGGCGTGAGTTATAATGAAGTTCTTATTTATGAGTCACACCCAAGTATTCGAAGACTATTTGAAATCATGAATGCCACTCGCTAAATTCCTGATTATGCGTGAGAGTATTAGAGTCAAGAATTGGCAAAGAATCAAACAAAATATTTTGCAGTATTTAGTTACATATCTTTATGATCTGAGTTCAATTCCAGTCTTAGTTGAGTTTACACTTCATCTCTCATATCAATACAATAAATTTGTCAGTCAAATACTGGGGCTGCTTTAACCGAGTATTCCCTCTGCTACACTGCGTTACGATACATAGGGTGCCCTCAGTACAGTGATAATCTATTCCTTGTTAGTGTTCTGTTGGATACGAACGTGAATATGTCCTTACGGTGGATTTCGCCATCCAAGAACGTCTCTTCCCTTTCAGCGAATTGTGTTCATAACACACGCGAGTCGTGAGTCACAGATTCAACAATGTAGGAAGAACTTCAAGATGCCGCGGTGTTTCGACCACATTGTTTATCATCTCAATCGAAGTTACCACTCGGCAAAACCGATGAATCTTACTAGTGCAACAGCTCTTAATTATAAGAATCATGAAGAAAATAATTTGCTAATGCGTGCACATGTCTGATCAGTACAGCCAGAATCCTAACAATGATGTATCTATTCATTCTTATGAGGTGTTGTCTGGTGGCGTAAAACAACATAGTTCAGATATTCACAATGCGATGGAACGAAACGTAGTACAAAAAAAAAACAAAAGAAAAAAAACGGATACGACGTTGTCTGGATATTCGCGCTTCTGCATGGAACCTTTGGACTATTATCTGTTTGGCAGACATCTAAAAACATCAGCATATAGCTTATTTGTTGATTTC
This sequence comes from Octopus bimaculoides, assembly GCF_001194135.2. NCBI lineage: Eukaryota > Metazoa > Mollusca > Cephalopoda > Octopoda > Octopodidae > Octopus > Octopus bimaculoides. The sequence continues at coordinate 12,397,976 of NC_069000.1, forward strand.
TCTTAGCAAAAAGCTCTTGGTCTTGAAAGATTCCTGGCCGTGGTTTAATTTCGACTGAGGAGACATATAACGAGATTGAAACACCGCAGTGTTTCGAAGCTCCCTTACACAGGTCAACCAGTGGATCACTTGTGTTATGAAGACACATCGCCTTAAACTGAGTAAGCATTTTCCCGTAGAGAAAATCAACAACGATCAGATATTCAAAAAGGAATCTCCCATAAAGTATCAAGTGTCATTAGATGCATTATTATTATTGTTGTTATTATTATTATTATTATTATTATTATTATTATTATTAAAATTTGCTATATTGCTTTCAATTTACAAAGCATGTAAAAAAAGTTTTAAAGTACATCGTTTATTATAATCGACTGTAACTATTTAAGCCGACTCTCAGTATGACTCCGACTCCATTGAATTAAATATCACAAATGAAATATTAAAATAATTAGAGACTTCAATAGTAAATTTAAGTGCTTTTATTGTTTAATAGCCTTGAACAGTTATGAATGTGTCATTAACCCTCTTTGCCAACAATCAGGATAGGTCAGTTGATATTTTTAAGACGTCCACTGCGTAAATTAAATGTGCGCTTATCCTTATTATTATTATTATTATTATTCTATTAGTATTTGAGAACGAGTCATTTGGTTATAATTATAAGCATACTTTACTTTCTCAACTTAAAACATATGGTCCTTAATTAGAACAAAATGGTGGCTTTCTCGAGATAAAATTTAGCACGAAATTTGACTCCAACATCATTGACACATACAGACTTATATGCACATACGCACGAAAACACATATATACGCACATGTGCAACACAGCCACATTTGTGTGTATAAATTTCTGAAGATGTTATTATGTATAAGTCTATCCGAATGTTTATATACATACATACACACATATTTATTATAAAATTTGATCTGATATTGTACATATACATCATGAAAGTACTCAATATATGATGCAAGAGAGGGGAGAGATGGGGACGGGTAGAGAGAAGGAGGAGGGATTTCATGCAAGTGAGTTAGTCACCCATAAAGACAATCTATAAAAGCTGTTGCTTTCGCTCATCAATATGCAATTCCTTGATTCCCTTCCCTTGCTGATCAATGGAATAAAGCCAATAGATGTGTGGCTGTAAACTAGATGCGGCAGATTTAATGTGAGAATGTTAAGTCCAAGAAAAACTTACATAGGACATGTCTCGCGAATGCGCCATGTTTTTCTTGTTTAATTGATTTTATGTCGACCTATTTACACCTGATGGCATTACTACCGATTAACGGAGATCGTCGTTGTCGCCGTTGTCGCTGTCGTCGTCATCGTCATCGTCGTCATCATCATCATCGTCGTCATCATCGTTGTCATCATCACCACCACCACCAACACCAACACCATCATCATCATCATCATCATCATCATCATCATCATCATCATCATCATCATCATCA
>NC_069000.1:12399674-12401417 GCF_001194135.2 Octopus bimaculoides
ATCCTACACCAGCGCCACACGCAAAATCACCAATGCCGCACCCAACTTCACCACCATCACGCTCCATAATAATAACTATCATCATCATCATCATCATCATCATCATCATCATCATCATCATCATCATCGTCATCATCATCATCATCATCGTCATCATCATCACCATCATCGTCGTCGTTGTCGTCATCATCATCATCATCATCAACATCATCATCATTGTCATCATCATTATCATCATCATCATCATCGTCGTCGTCGTCGTTGTCGTCTCGTCTTCATCACGACGGTCATCTCCTTTTCTTTTATCTGTTGAGCGTATATGATGAGCGCAACACACTTTGCTCGTCACTAATTGGCAAATCTATTCATCTGCAAAACGGAAATACGGGTATCCTTTAACACATTTAACACACAATTATTTCAAATGAAGGGTGAGAGGGGGCGACAGAGAAGAAAGAGAGATGGAAAGAGAGAGAGATAGAGAGAGAGAATGAAGGAAATAAAGCTACTATTATTCACACAGTACTCACTCACATTTCCTTTGTTAATGAATCATTCTATAACATCATCATAACATTGCTGTCATCATTGTTGCGTCATCGAATCGACGGATCTTCAACATCACTTGTCCAATTATTACACAATAAACTATCCGTTTAACTTCAGTAAATTACTTACAGTAAAGGAACAGAATTGTTTATCTTGCAGCCATGTTGTCAATATTTTTCGTTCTTGAGCAGGTAACGAGGTGACAGGTTGATTAGCAGATAAGGCTGCGAACTGGCAGAAACGTTAGCACGCCGGGCGAAATGCTTGGCGGTATTTCGTCTGCAGTTACGTTCTGAGTTCAAATTCTGACGAGGTCAACTTTGCCTTTTATCCTTTCGGGGTCGATAAATTAAGTACCAGTTATGCACTGGGGTCGATGTAATCGACTTAATCCCTTTGTCTGTCCCGCAAAGTGAACTGGAGCAACGAGAAATGAAGTGTTTTGCTCAAGAACACAACGCATCGCCCGGTCCAGGAATCGAAACCGCAATTTTACGATCAACGCGTCCAAACATCCTAACTACTAAGCCACGGGCCTTGTGAATATATAAGTAAAAACTTTCAAAGACGAGGTGTCATGTCGCTTTGCTAAGCAAAGTTTCTTTCGTGCATGTGATGACAAATTGAGGTATATGAATACAAAAACACACCTGAGAGGAATTTTCACCTCATTTAACTGAACAAACTAAATGCAGAATCTTGTCAGTAGAAGTTCCATTCTTCTGCTTATAGTTTCATGTTCCACCCGCTCGTATACGAATTGAGTTTCGGAAACGTGAAACTCGAAGTGGGAACTTGTACAGATTTCTATTTCCAGTAAAATCAAAGCTATCACTAACGCTTCTATAATTATTGGGTGCTTCTGTTTTTTTTCATCTTTCCTTGTTGGTAGGTTTTTTGAGTACAATACACATATACACATATATTTATAGACATACACACACACACAAGGACACACAAAACATCATGTATATGTTCCTATATACACATATATATATCTGTATATATATATATATATAATGCAAGAGAGTTAGGGGTTGAGGATTCAACCCACTAAGGGATAGTATCTATCCAATATACTGCTGGGAGGGTACCCAATTATTGTTACACTAGTGTTATACCAAGTGTAATAAATGGGAGTGGGTAAAAGGAGGGTGTTACCCCTCCATTTTCTAATTGATATATACATATATA
>NC_069000.1:12401435-12408458 GCF_001194135.2 Octopus bimaculoides
ATATATATATATATATATATACACATATATACACTCATGCATACATATATATATATGCATGCATGCATGCATACATACATACGAACATATACACATATATTTATGTGTGTTTGTATGCACATAAATGCATTTACAGAGGTATAATATAAATATTCATATATTGATATGCGTGTATATCTATGTCTAGGGCTCAGGGTTAATATATGAGGTTTGTGTGGGTGAGTGTGTGCGCGATGTGTGCAAAACTCTAACTAACATGCCACATATACACATTTCTCCATGAGTTGTATTTAAATATTTTTATATAAATGGGCTTATTATGCCGAAATATCTTCATTGACAAATTATATCGTTAAAATTTTGCAAATATTAAAATTGGGCGGCTTGCCAAATTGCAAGGAAACAAACTTAGCAACATAAACATCTCATTTCCTCAAACAAATCTCACACACACACTCACACACACACTCACACACACACACACACACACACATAATACACACACACACACATAACTATACATGCATAAATACATATATATCCATGCATAAATACATACACACACGTACACACACACACACACACACACACGCATGTATATAGATGAATGTATGTTATACACTAATATCTCTCACAATCAGATAACAATCCTAGACCCATACAGATGTGCACGCACACACCGTAGATATAATGACTACTCGGTTTCATAAACTAAGGCTGTCTATAATGACATTTAACAAGCAGCACATCATAACGTGATGAGTAGGACCAAACTTAAATTTAGTTTTCCATCGATAGTGTGTTTTACTTTTGTTTTTGCTACACATACATAATATAACATAACAAAAACATAACAGACAGACAAACAAGCAAACTAATAGAACAACAACAACGACAAAATAATACCAAAAAAGAAAACAAATTGACAATTTAATATCTTGAAAATCTAAATTAGCAACACATAGAAAAAGAAAAAGTAAAAAACAAAAAAAAAAAACAGAGAAAGAAACCAATACAATTATTTTTCAAATACATTCTAACAAAAACATGTCTAAAATTAGACAATCGCAGCAACCACCACCACCACCACCACCACCACTACCACCTGCAACAACAACACCAACAATATCACCATCGATAAAACCAATGACACAGCAAGATGTAGAAGACTATTGGAGTGCTATAGAAATTTCTAGAATATCGATATAATGTTGAATATTTTCTATTATGGTTATATTTACACATCTGAAAGGAATTCAATATTGTTTAGGGTGTTTTAAAATGTCTACAAACAATGACAAAATACATTTCAGGTGTCATGGATGTGTGCTATATTTTCTCCATGCTTACATACATACGAGCTTCCACATATATATATATGTATATATATATATATATATATATATATATATATATATATATATATATATATATATATATATATATATATATATATATATACACAGATATATATGTATATATGTATGTATATATATATGTGTAGGTTTGTATGTATGGATGTATGTATTGTGTTTTTCTTTCTGGTTTTCGATGATTTGATGTTGATTTACCGTTAGGTGGTGAAAAAGTATGTGTCAGATGCAAATAGCGTACATCATGTAAAAGCTGACTGACGTTTGATTAAAATGAAGAACCTGTCCTACTAACATGTGGTTGTATGTAAGTATGTATGTATATATGTGTGTGTGCGTGTGCGTGTGCGCGTGTGTGTATGTGTGTGTGTGTACGCAGAGACAAGAAAAGTGAGCGTTAAAGGGGTAGACAGAGTGTGATCGAAATAAACTGATAGTGAAAGAGTGGAGATGATATACATATGGTGGAAGAGTGAATGTACAAATAAAAATCATATCTGTACATAATGGCGTGTTTTTGCGTTTCTGCGTTTCTGCGTACTAATGTATGTGCGAATGAATTTATTGGTGTAAGCTTAGTGTGTTCGTTTGTATATACAAGTTTCATATCTTGTAAGCCTTTTTCACTTGACGTATTTTCTTCGTCCTTTAAACTCCGTTTCTGTCAGTGTGCCGGAAAACGAAGACGAAGAAATAAATTAACTCCTCTTAAGGTAATTCGAGAATGTTAACGGAATCAAAATTGGAAATGAAGTTGTAATATGGATTTCAAATATGTAAAATTATAAGATGGAAACGTTGAGAAAGAATGAAAAATTTAGAAACGCGAGGAACCAGGCGTATGCGGACACATAGGCCAGCGCGCGCACACACACACGCACATGGAGTCACACGCAGACATGCCTACGCATGCGTGTGTTTGTTTGGAGTATGTTAGCTACGAAATCCCGAATATATACGATACGAATCCCGAATAACGATTATGTTTATGTAGATTATTGAGGATTTAGCATTCCACCTCTATTTTTATTGATTTTGGCTTTGATCTTTCAATAATCTTCCATTTGATGTTGTTATTTGAACTCATTTCTCTTAATGGTCGGATGTAGTCACCAAATGCTATTCCATTTTTTTTGTTTTCATTTACCGATTTGTCCAAAAACGTCACATGTCTGTCTAATCTTTGTTTGAACTTTCTTTCTGGCATTTCTATGTAAATTCACGTTTGTACACTCGGTCAGTCACCATGGATACAGTTATAATTTTTTTCCTTTTTCTTATGAATGGAATTAAATGAAAAGAAATTTGATGCTGCGATTATTTTCTCACATAAAATGGACAGAAAACATGAAAATAGATTGAAAAAATATATTTCCTATTACAATTCATTATTAACATTTTTAAATCGCAATACGTTGTTGAAATAGCATGGTTTTATATATTTTCGACGAATATTTCCTCTTACGAATTTCATATTGGCTAATGTTTTCAGTTAATTTGTCTTTCGACCGAATTATTTATCTATGAATATATTTTCCCACCAATTTCGAATATATCTACAAATTTGCCGTTTAAAGGAATTGTTTTTGTTTAATATTCCTGATTCCTATGAAACTCATGTATTTAGGATTGAGTCAAGATGCTGGTAATTTATCAATTAACGGAAAAAGATGTTCTTAAAAATTAACGCGACAATAATAAATTTAGAATGCAGGTTAGAATAAATTTTAGAACAGTTATCAAATAAGACATGAGTAGAGGATTGTATGTAAGTCTCGATAATAAAATTATAACTATAAAATACACAATGTATAGCACAATATAGAATGTTAAGCATTGTAGTATGGAAATTGCTAGTGCAATGAAGGTAAACACCTAATTTAAATTCACTGTTGCAGGTGGACTTTTGTACATTTGGCACTTAAATGCGATATAGGGAAACAGATGTGCAAGAACCAAAATTTATTTTCTACAGTATATAATGATCATGTGTTGTGTAAAAGAAATTTAGTAGATATAGAATTTACTTGTTGGTATTTATGGCAGTTGTTTCAATGCTGTAGTAGAATATGCACGTAATAGAGAATAGGTTTGTTGTAGCTTTCAGTTTTCCGTTTTCTACGCTGACAATATGAAACCGACAAGAATGGGAGTTACAGATATCTGCAGCCTGAAAGATATTTCATCATCCAGGGAGCAAGAACGGCTGAGTGTTCCGCCCAGGTAGACAAGGTTGTATATCACTTTCAGTATTGTTCCTTCAACCAAGATAGCTGGTTTACATATATGGATTTCCTGTTCCAAATGCCTTACAAATATTTTATAAATATTTGCATGTCATCCACTGTATAAGTGGCTAAGTCACAGTCATCTGCATAAAGGAGGTCACGAATAAGTTACTGGAAAACTTTCACGCCGGGCGAAATGCTTAACGGTATTTCGTCTGTCTTTACATTTTGAGTTCAAATTCCGCTGAGGTCGACTCTGCCTTTCATCCTTTTGGGGTCAATAAATCAAGTATCAGTTGCATACTGAGGTCGATCTAATCGACTGGACCCCTCCCCCAAAATTTCGGGCCTTGTGGAAAACTTTTAAATTGGCTGCAAATCAGCACAGATTAAAGATACGGCCAGAAGATCGATACCTGACATATATCCCCAGAGAGCTAACCTTACATAACTAACATACATACATACATACATACATAAAACGAAACATACAAATCTGTACATATTATGTACATACATATATGCAAAAATACCCAGTTGTTGTTGAAATTCCAATGAAGGTGCCTTGAATCTAGGTTAGAAACTGGCTCTTTCTCTATTGGCAAAATATACATACATAATACAGACATACATGATTACGCACATACATGCGTATATACAATAAAATATTTCTTTCCCCACAGTTTATTTAGTTTATATATAGTGTTGCTTCACTAAGAACTACAATATACATTAGCATTATGCTACAATCCCTAAAATGACACTCCCAAATGCCAAGATTCTGTCTTTCAGTATTAAACACTTAATCGCCTTTATTTAGAGTCGGTTGGGGTTTTCTTTATTTTTGGTATCTTTTTGGATATTAAAAATATTTCTTGTAATTTTTTTTTTGCTCTATAATGAACATATATGTATTTAAGCAGATCTAATAGATACAGACAGCCAGGGCGGGGGGCGGATCCCTCAATCGGATATATTGATGGAATTAATGTCGTTCACTGAGTGCACATTCATTTATGCACATCGGTGAACATAAACGCAAGCATGGGGGTTTGAGAACAACGTAGCTTCTGTGGAACATAATCAAACAGACACAAATGTCATTTTGTGTGGCACGTAACGAACGAATACACGTCGTGTAGTTCTTGCAATTTCTCTCGTCAGTAATTATCATACATACAAATATATGCATGCGCATACATATTCATACATATTCACACATACACACACACACACTCACTTACGCTCACACATGCATATATATATATATATATATATGGATGTATGTATGTATGTATTTATCTATCTATATTGCTATATCTATCTACCTATATATCTATATTTATCTATCTATCTATCTATCTATCTATCTATCTATCTATCTATCTATCAATCAATCAATCTATCTGTGTGTCTGTGTATCTCTGTATCTATCTGTCCCATACCTCTCTGTCGGTCGGTCGGTCTATCTATATAACTCTCTCATAGATGACTCACTAGCTACGATAATTCTGTGCAGGAGTATTACGAGTGCCACGCTGTTTTCTTTTTATTCAATAAGCAAGTCCCCGTTTTTGTAGAGATGTTGAAATAAAAAAAAAATCTGGCAAAAGTTTTGTTGTAAAAATGGTGGGTAAACTCAAATGCGACGATTCTCAGCGAAACAATCTCTTCAAGATATGGCTAGTAACTGACATATATGGCAAGTAACTTGACAGAGGATATTCGATTGTTGCAAGTCTCTGAACAATTTCGAGCAGATTGCTGTAGTTGCCAAGATGTAGGTTCCAAATTGGAGATGCAAACTGTAATTGTGAACGCATCAAAATCATATATAGATTTACACGAATAACTGTTGAACGGCTTACTGAGTGAAGTTAAGAGGTCGGCCATTTTGACGATTTGGGGAAAGCGAGTCACCAAACGCAAGTCATTGTTGACAATAATGTCTACATCACTTTCACCAACAGACTTCTTAAGTTTGGTGCGAATGCACACACACACACACACACACACACACGTGCTCACGTACGCATTTGAAATGTATAATAATACAATTTTTTTTTTCATTTGTAATTACATTTTCAGCCATAATATCCTGAACGTGAAGAACAACAACTAAAAAAAAACAGAATAATAAAAAAGAAAATCAGAGAAAAACAAACAAGCAAATGGCATTTAAATTTTGCAGGAAGTGAAATAACAAATAATTTCAAATGTAAATATAAAATATATTTATACGCTTCAAATGCATATGAAATATATTTATATACTGCAGCTGTAAATCCTCAAACGCTAATCAGTTGCTGATGAAAAAAGCATAATTCTGAATTTCAAACCAAAACAGTTGTTTTTGTTTAATTTTCTTGCAGATTTTAAATACGTGATGTTCAAAACATTAACCCTGGAGACCGTTTACCTTTATTATTTTTTTTTTATGGCATTATAATATGCTAGGGAGTGGGGTTAAGGAAGTTAATTTTACTGGAAATAATAATATTATTATTGCTGTCGATTTCATATTACACATATTGTAATATACGAGGGAGTGCTGAAAAGTTCCTGGCTTTGAGTAAAAGTAAATACAGAGGGATCAGTTAATTATGATTGTATTCAACATGTTCCCCTCTCAGATTCACACACTATTGAGAACGCCCTGGTGCTGAGGTTTTCTCGTTGAGGGTTGTTACTTATGTTCTTGTTATTGGTGCTGTAGTTATATTTTAACCCAAGTTCAATCCTAATAAGCAGTTATGTGATCGACAACATTTCAGTCATGAAAATATTGTCTTTTTTTATGGCGATATCATGGATTGCATTAGCTAACGTGTCCTTCAAGTTTTATGAGAGAAATTTGGTTGCTGTTTCTACCAGATCTAGTTATCACTTAAATCCCTCGCATCTTTCGGTTTTATAATCCCCACCTTACCCCTACCGTCAGGCGTGGTGTCGCTCGTAGAAGAGGTGGGAGGGCGTAGTAATAAATAGGTGGCAAGAAGGAAAGAGGAAGAGGAGGAGGTTTAGGCAGGATCGTAGATATGAAGACTGCTGTTAGTATAGAAGTGCACAGGGTGTAACGTTAATGACAATAGATGGGAGGGGATGATAGCGGTGATGTTAGCGTCGGTGGTGGTGGTGGTGATGGTAAAATGAATTAATTCCCCGGCATAAGTGGTAAACATTTGGATGAGTGGCGGTGGGTTGCATATACCAATACCGTAGCTGTCCTTCGTAATGAGGTAGGAACAAAAGGATGTGGCAGGTTGACAGGTTGATGAGATAAAGTAGATATATGGCTTCGCATATACATACATACATATTTATATACGTATGTATGTATATATACGTATATATGTATATATATGTATCCATGTATATATATATATATATATATGTATATATATATATATATATATATATAT
>NC_069000.1:12408639-12410092 GCF_001194135.2 Octopus bimaculoides
CAGGTTGATATACCTAGTTAACGTGATACATTTTGAGAATATATGGATAATAACATCAAATGGAGCAAAACGCATGTCGATGAAAGTTCCTTTAATTCCTATATATATGTTTCGAAGCAAGTGAGGGCCATTTCACAAAAAAAGGAAAGGGTAGCTGGAATTATCACTTGTTTCTCATCAGGGAGAACATAATAAAACATTTAGTAGCAAGACAAAAACGAAATGATGGGGTAACTTACGAGTTGAGATGTTACATGGTCAGTGACCGTTAGAGGGTTTGTTTACATAGAGTTATGACGGGGTCACCGATATTATTCCACGGGCTTTAGGCATGAGAACGCTAGTTTACATAGAAATACATATATATAATACAGGAGAGTGAAAATGAGAGAGAAAGGAGATGTTGAAAGAGAGATAGATTAAGAAACAAAGAGAACGAATGAATAGGATAGAATAAGAAAGAGAGAACTGAAACGTTAGGGACATATCACTTAAAGTGAAGACTAAGAAACAGAAACCAAGAAAAGGCCGTTATAAGTCTGGGTTGGGAAATAAATGGGAACACTAACGAGGATTCACAGGAGTGTTACACAAAACTTGGAAAAAAAAAACTAAAACGTTTCTCGTATTATTTGCCATAACACCTCCATTTTCTTCACTATAGTACAATGGCCGACAGACTGTTGCATAAAATAGGATGAGTTCAGTCTGTCACCAACCCTATTAAGCAACAACTTACCTGCTCCGAAACAGATGCTTATCACTGTTAGCTTCATTCACACTTGTATTTCTAATTATCATTCTTTTCTTTTTATCATCTTATTCTTCCTGAATGTCTGCTCGATCGCTTTTTTTTTCTCTTTTACTTTTTTTTTTGAATTGTTTTATTTGTTGTTGTCATCTCCATCGTTGTTGTTTTTGTTTTTGTTGATGATGATAATGTTAGGTGATGATGATGATGATGATGATGATGATGATGATGATGATGATGCTTTCGTCTCACAACAAAAGGAATATTTACTTACGCTAAATTGTAATTTATTATTTTTTTTATCTATTCAATCATTTGCATGCTTGTATGACTATATGGGTCTGTATGTATACACACACACACACACACACATACACACACACATACATACATACACACACACATACACATATACATGCACACGTACAAACATAGATACGAACATACGTACCCCCCTATACATACACATACACAAACTTACATGTGTCGAACGAAACCCCAAAGGTTTTCAGTCAACATATTTATCTATGCTTGTTTCTGTCTTTACTTTACGTCCTATTTATTATTATATTTTCTTTTAGTTCTACTTCAGAAGTCAGAATGTTAGGGGATTCATCTTCTTTTCCCTATCACAGAACACGTCTGTTAGAATTTAAAAGGAAATAAAATACCTAACTAAGAAAAAGAGTATATATATGTATA
>NC_069000.1:12410277-12411433 GCF_001194135.2 Octopus bimaculoides
TAGTGATAATTTTCTCTCCTAAATTTTGCATTTTTCCATTTCTTAGTTAATGATGTGAGAACAGCAGACAATTTCTTTATTATCTAACACATATCTACTTGCCGCCAATAATTTACTATTTATGCTGCTTGCTCTTACAGAAAATAACAATGATATACAGGCCCCCGCGAGACGTTTACGAAGAATACATGACGGGAATAAACAATTAAACAGCTCTAAACCAAAAGGCATTATAAGGTCAGAAGGGAAATAAAACGATTAACACATTGCTAACATTTGCTACTAACGGAAATTATAGTCAACACTGATGGAAATAATATCAATATCCCTTTCAAAATATTTGTTTAAAATAAACAAGTGTAGTTAATAAATACATCTATTATGGAAATGTGAAGAATGCAAACTGGGATATGTGTAACCCGAGAATGGAAAAGCAAATGTAAAACCTTTTACATGATGTGCCGTAAAGTGAAGACTATGTGAGTCCTCGAGTTGTAAGAAGCAGCGTTGAAAGTTCTTTCGGGTCTCACCTTACGTAATATTTTACTTTTAAAGAAAGAAACGTTTTGGGCAATATTGCACTCTATATCTTTCATCCTGTACTTGTTTCAGTCATCAAATTGCGGTCATGCTGGGGCACCGCCTTGAAGAATTTATAGTTGAGTCGATCCCAAGAATTTCTAGTCGAGTCGATCCCAGGCACAGGCAGGAATATCGATGTTGCACGCACAACGGCCGACCAAGAAAGAAAGATCAGGCTTGGCTGAACGGCGGTCACGTGTAGGAAGAGAAGAGAGAGAGGTAGAGGCAGAGGGACAAAAGAATTAAGGAGGGGCGAGAAAAAATGACAGGTACACAGGAGGGAAAGTGAGCAAGAAGAGAAGGCAAGGGAATGTGAGAGAGGAGGAACGAAAGAACGAAGAGTGGAATGAACGAATAAGGGTGAAAGGGTTGATAGACAGGAATGTATATATGCATGTAGGTGTATATGCATGCGAGTATGTAAATATCCACGTGTGTATGTATGTATATATGTATGTATGCATGCATGTATGTTAGTATGTTTACATGTATGTATGCATGCATGCACGTATGTATGTATATATGTGTGTATGTATGTATGTATGAATGTATGTATGTATTTCTGGAGTACATA
>NC_069000.1:12413768-12414447 GCF_001194135.2 Octopus bimaculoides
ATATATATATATATATATATATATATATATATATATATATATATATATACACATAGACACACACACATATACGTGTGTATGTATGTATGTGGCGCGGCGTTTGTGTGTATCAAAACGGCTTCTTGAGTTTTGGCCAAATAACTGAGATATCGGAATATATCTAAAGCATTATTATCGGAAATTCTATCTTGATGCTACGGGGTGTGATACAAGAATAAATAAGCTTACATTGACGTCCACATACTTTAACTCAGACACAAACATTTATATACTTGAAGTGTCTCGTAGGAAATATATAAACACATATGTATATATGTGTATATATATACTTATATATTTATACACACACATTCATAATACTTAAGGCAGACGCGCCAGCTTCCACTTTCATTATACAAATTCGCAAATGCATTGGATACATGTATATAACATTCGGACGTACGTACTCTAAGCCTACTGTTAATGTTATATGGTTATTGCCAATCAGATATACGTAGATATGCGTATAAATATTTGTTACAGATTTTGATATACACTCAGAAAATCACAGTGAAATTGTCATATAATCATACATAAGAAGTTTTTGTAATATAAAGTTACTTGCCAAACAAATACTCGGTTTCTTTTTATATACGTCGATACGTATCTCATATGTATATATATATATATATATATATAT
>NC_069000.1:12414715-12417375 GCF_001194135.2 Octopus bimaculoides
TATATATGTATGTATATATAATATATAGTTATATATATATATATATATAAATATATATATATATATACATATATATATATACATACGAGATACATATGTTTATACACATACACACACACACACACACACACACACACACACACATACATATATATATGCCGAGTGGTATGAAAAAGGTGGGGAAAAAGATCGGAAACTTTTTGTTTTTAGTTCCGTTCAGTCCTACGTAGCCCTGGGGTGCGAATTCATTTGTAGAATATGAAATATATTCCAACAATTGTCTGAATGACATGGATACCCAAGGTTAGGATCCCGTCATACACCCGACTTTTGTATACGCAAATGTATCTGCTTTAGTCAATATTATCTCAAAAAGACTACACTGAAGAAAAATGCAGCAAGAATTAACAGCCAAATCACCGAAAATAAGTACATTTGTTTTTGTAACATCTCATTACTAGAGTTTCAAAATGTAACTTTGAAATCTTCCCCAGGTAATGTTATTGAGGGTTGACTGTGGCCGGAAACTACTCTTTGAATAAGTCTTATATTTTTGGCAGCTGGCGATTAAGTCAGACAGTCTCTTGCCGATGTTCTAGACTCACTTTTCTGATGACTATAAGCTTCTCATTCTTCTTAATGACATGTCAACTTGGGAAATTCTTGCTCTTATCTGATTATCACATCTCATTAAGTGTTGCTGGTCTTAATTGTCTTTCGGTAGCATAATGATGCATCTTCTAGAGGAGAAGATCAATTTAATAAATCAACAATTTATGTTGCATGGTCTTTTATACACCTATATTTGTTTACGTATCTATATATCTATAAATGTAACTATAATACAAATGTGAGTGTGTATGTACGTATGTATATGTATATATGCATACTAGTTGTAGTCTATTTATTTACAAGGTACTAAAAGTGTCAGCAGTTAACGAGTAACAGCGTGAAAGAAATGAGGAAGAGATTTTCGTCTCAGACGATAAGTAGGAAAGGACGTCTGACTTCATCGTACTATTTCATAGAAAAGGTTGAATGTGACTGAACAATTTGGGGATTAGCACACAGTAGTGTTGTTGGGAGTAGCGGAACCTACAGCAAGAGAATGGAAGAGATGTGTTTAGTTTCAAAGAGAGCACCTGAAATGCAGTATAGGGTATTGTGGAAGATTGCGATACGGGGGAACTAATATGTGGTGTTGAGAAGAGTGAAGAAATACGAGATGGCAATGAAAACAAGAGAGAGAAATAAATAGGGGCAGGAAAAAAGGAAATACAGGAGGAATAGAAAGAATAACAACAGTGGGACGGGAGGACAAGAATAGATGGGCGATAAGGTTAGATTGGTGAGCGCACTATGAATCTATTTATCAATATCGAAATGGAAATCCTTTCGTCAACCATGCACACTAAAATCTACTTAGTTTCAACATGTAGACACAAAAACTCACACACACACACACACACACACACACACACACACACACACACACACACACACACACACACACACACACACAAACATGCACACACTCACACACGCACACACGGTTGTACATATGAGTGGCTACGGCGATGTAACATAAATTCAAGTAGATTCCTTGAATGTGGTGGCTTAGCATGGGCATAACGAAATATAAAACCAATATGTGATTTAGAAAGCAAATTTAGAGATGTGCTTGTGTGTGACTGTGTAACTTTTGCTCGTGTATATTAAATAATATTCTAGTTAAAAACATACACCGATACACATATCATTGTGTGAATGTGAAGTGCATCTGTGTTTATGTAAGTGAGAAAACCTCTGTAATAAATCCCCTGCGCTTAATTCAATAAAGCATTACAATATGAAATACTCAACACATACAAAATTCATTCAGGAGTCAGAAATTTCATAAGTGTGCTCCTATTGAGAACCTGTTGGTAAGGCAACGATTATGATCTTTGTCTCCTACCAGCAAGGTTGTTGCTGACATCATAAAATACGTGTGAGTTGCAGTAATATATACGGCTACATCTGTGTAAGTATATCTTTGTATAGAATATTGTTGTGTATATTGAACAATAAAGTGTAAAGAAACCTAAACATTAATATATAACTCAAATAATAAAATTAGAAACATTTACTTGTGGTAGACTTAATGTTAAATTAGTTCCTTGGAGAATTTTAACAAAATATTATTGTGTAATAACGAATCAACACACTATACTGAACGTTGAGAAAACGTCCATCATAAAACATTGTAATCAATATAAACTATTTAAGCAATACACATGCACACGTACAACTGCACACACACACACACACACACATTCACGCACACTTACATTCATACACAATCAAGCACAAGCACAAACGCAATTTCGCGCGCAAATAAATATGAGGGCGGATATTTTTATGTTCATCTATTTATTACTATCATATATTTATCGTATGCTTGATCAAGATGTTTCGAGACTTACGCGTTGATCTCGATCAAAATATTGTATTGTTACACACACACACACACACAAATACTCACTCACACACACACACACACATACATACACACGCACACACGCATACACGCATACAAACAGACACATTTATGTATTCTATATGTGTACATAAGCACACATAATCTCTCAACGTGTCTGATTGTCTGTCGATCTATCTGC
>NC_069000.1:12417440-12419303 GCF_001194135.2 Octopus bimaculoides
TATTACTCTTTTACTCTTTTACTTGTTTCACTCATTTGACTGCAGCCAGGACTTATTCTTTGTAAGCCTAGTACTTATTCTATCGGCCTATTTTTGCCGAGCCGCTAAGTTACGGGGACGTAAACACACCAGCACTTGCATGTACATGCTGTTTACCAAGCATATGACAATTTGCAGAAAAAGGAAGGTGAATTTTCTAATGAAAAACCCTTTTTTTTTGGGGGGTTAGTAAAGGCTTAAATGTTTACGAAGTGTATGAATTTGAACAACAAGGAAATGCCTAGTGAGCAGTTGAAGATAATGAAGGTGATGATGTTGGGGTTACATACGAGAACAGGTATACAATGTTGATGAGACTGCTCTATTCTGGAAGCGCTTTATTTCTCAAGAAGGAAAAAAAAAACATTGGGATTTAAAGCATCCACAAATTGCTCGATACTTCTTTTGGGAGGAAAATAACGCCGGTGAAATGAAATTGAAGCCACCATGCGTGTTACACTCCCAAAATCTAAGGGTTTTTAAAGGTTACACAATGCTTAATCTACCTCTGATTTGGCTTTCAAATAAGAAGGCATGGATGATTAAGAACTTTTTTATGGAATGGTTTACAAACGATCTTTTATTATGCAGTGACAGGCATATTTCCAACGAAGCATTGCTTCTTTTAGACAACACATATTGCCGATAATGAGAGGGTAGAATATATGACCAAGATTACAACTTGCTTGCTCCTGTCAACTGATAAGGTGTGATGGCTTACTTCAAGGCATCTTATGTGAAAAGAACTTTCAAACAAATTATGAAAGCAATTGACAGGGAGGATAAATCTGCAGTTAGAGACTTCTGGAAGAAATTTCGCATAATAGCTGCTGCAGAATAATATAGATGAGTTATGGAATGACGTGAACCCTTCATGTTGGAACTGTGTTTGGAAAAATATATGAGTAGACTGCATTCGTGAAATTATAAGTTTCCCTCAAGCAGAGATTCTACATCAAATTCTGAAACAGATCGTGACACTTGCAAAAGATGTAGAATTTGAAGAAGTCACACAGGATGATGCGATTAAGATGGTAGTGTCCAGAGAGAAAGTTTTCTCTTACGAGTAGCTAATGCTGTTCATTTAATTACGTTTTCTAAAAAGGAAACTTAATTCTAATTTTTCTTTTTTCTTTCATTTTGTTCCCGTTTTTTTTTCTTTCTCACCCTTTGTTATCTAATTCCTCTCTTTTGTATCAACCCTCTTCTCATTTCTTTTCTCGTTGCTTCTCATGTGCTAGCGTCCTGAATTTGAAAGAGAACATACCATCTACCCAGAAACTCAAGATTATTTAGAAGCACAAGGCACGTTATAATAATCTGCCTAACCACGTGTCTCAATGGCAAGAAACTATTACTACGTCCAATAACAATACACTGCACACACACACACTATATATATATATATATATATATATGATTAATGAGAGAGGGAGAAGATTGAAGATAAGAAAATGTTTGTTGATCACTACAGTTGTTTCGACACATCTAGTATCGATCCCAGACGGATGGGATGCTGAGCACTAATTTAGGTGTATCAGTCGGTGTATATGTGTCTCTTTAGGTGATTTCAAGATGTATCTTGCTAAAATAAATAACGTCTGTTCCGCTAGTTTTCTTCTTGATATGTGTATATAAAAGCAGCAAATTAAGTAACACAGCTTCATTATTATAGAAGATCGACAATAAATATCAGATGCAAAAATAAACAAATACATGATATGTATACAGAGAGAAGGGACGAGAGAGAGAGAGAGAGAGAGAGAGAGAAGGGACGAGGGAGAAGGGACGAGAGAGAGAGAAGGGACGAGAGAGAGAGAAAGG
>NC_069000.1:12419313-12420066 GCF_001194135.2 Octopus bimaculoides
GGGACGAGAGAGAGAGAAGGGACGAGAGAGAGAGAAAGGACGAGAGAGAGAGAGAGAGAGAAGCAGACAGAGAGACTGACAGAAATAGACTGATACATAGATAAGTTGATTGATAGATATATACAATATACATACATATATATACATGCATGTATACTCGCTTACATACACAGGAATTCACAATCATTCATGTATATGCACATACATGTGTGCGGGTCTGTGTGTATATTTGTGTGTTTGTGTGTGTGCGTGAGTGTGTGTGTGTGTGTGTGTGTGTGTGTGTGTGTGTGTGTGTGTGTGTGTGTGTGTGTGTGTGTGTGTGATAGATATATACAATATACATATCTATATATACATATCTATATACATATCTATATATCTAGATAGATTAAAAAGTGGAATCATGGAACATTTCTAACACAAAGTGACGCGTAATATAATGGTGAAATTTATTTTGTGATCTTAATGTGTAATATTCAGTTAATAATAAACAGTATAAACATGTGCATACATAGCTACGTATGTGAGTGTATATGTATGTTAATATATATATATATACATGGGTGTAAGAAAGAAAGAGAAAGGGAGAGAGAGAGCGAGAGAAAGAAGGAGGCGGGGAGATGACCTTCTTCATGACCCTGAAGATAATATTAATAGATATGATTTAACAGAGAGAAAAAATGAATTATGTTATATTTAATCTACTGTCCTTCTCTTATCAGTAGCTTAAGCATACACACACACACACACACA
>NC_069000.1:12420795-12422284 GCF_001194135.2 Octopus bimaculoides
TAGATAGATAGATAGATAGATAGATAGATAGATAGATAGATAGATAGATAGATAGATAGGTAGGTAGGTAGATAGATAGATAGACAGATAGATGAGGTATTTTCGCAGTGATTTCGTCTAATATCTTCTCCTCACAATTGACTGGCTAAGCCGAGTTTATAGTAAAACATACCAAAATTCCACTGGTTTTATCGAATCCGGAACTTCCTTGTTGCGAAGTCAGTACCTTACCTACACAAGAATTCATGCGTTAATAATAGATAAAATGGGAGAAAATTATGGAAGTTTCTCATTCCTTTTCGCTCTGTTTTTTTTGGGGGTTTTTTTCGTTTTTGATTTTTCATCTTTTCTGTGTCTAGTGACAGGACAAATGTTAGTTTGGCAGTCGTGTCAGTAATTTGAAACTTGGCAACAATATCGATACTCATAAAGACTGTTCCATCCCTGAAAATGTCAAATATCGATTATTTTCCGTGGCACAAGATTTATGGAATTGAAAGGTATTATTTTAGACGAAGTGATTTAAAACATAACAGACAACTGGCGATCGAAACCGTGACATAATCTCTGCTAATCTGATATCCTCGACCAAAAATAGACCTGAAATATCATGGTCGGGTTATAAATGGAAATGAAATGTTCGAAAATTCTGCGATATTTATTTTTAACTGTTTCATTCATTGGCCAGTAGCCATGGGGCATCGCCTTGAAGGGTCTTTAATCGGACAAACTGACCACCCCAGTACTTATTCATTTTTCTCGTTTTGTGTCTGGCACTTATTCTGTCGGTGTCTTTCACCGAGCCAGTAAGTTTTCAGACATAAAAAAATCAACACCGGTTGCCAAATCAATTGGTGGCTGGGGAGACAAACAGAGATATAACAACACGCAATAACACAGCATATAAATAATGTACAACGCCTACACAAGTCTGGTCTTAAAACCCCCTGAAACTAAGTCATAAGCCCAGCGAGACAATTCACATCAGGTCCTTTATCGGAGCGACAGACATCGATGTGACGTCATTAAGAAGCTGGGGTATTTCCAACACAACAACACTCCATCTGAAACTGAGACTATCTACCCTCCAATAAAGGAAATCGAAACACTTCAGGTGTAGAAAATTCAGGTGTCGCAACGGTAGAACCAATGTGTGGGTTTAGCGAAGGGTAAGATATCCCAAAAAGAAAGCAAAGAAACAATTTATCTCATCTTTAAGTTACAACTGTTTCTTTTTCACCACTGCTTTTCACAGTTGATACAGAAGCAACTGAAAAAGAAAGTTGGTACCGAAACGATTGTAACTGTTCATTAAAGATGTGAGGAAGTATTTCTCTGTCATATTTGGATTTTATATATATATCTTTTCAACCCATTAGATACATGCTATTATTTATAACGTTTATAGCATTCTTATAACATCGATATACATATCTGTACGTATATATGTATGTGTATATATATATATATATATATATATATATATATA
>NC_069000.1:12422480-12424303 GCF_001194135.2 Octopus bimaculoides
ATATATATATATATATATACACACATACATATATGCATATATATGTATACGTATGTGTATGGATGTATGTATGTGTGTGTGTGAGTGTGTGTTCACGTTCTCGCGTGAGCACATACGGAGGCATACGCAGACACACTTATATATGTATATATATTTACATACGTACGTACATACGCTTAAGAACTTGGGCGTACAAACGAGAATGCTTCTATGCGTGTATGTAAATGTATATATGGTGTGGTATATTGCTAAGATGCCATACAATGGCATTCACCGGTTGATGAAACTAAGCTATATTCAAAGACAAAAGCAGCAACAGTTGTCTTTTATTTTCCCTTCTTCAATAATTCAATAACCAACTGTTCGTTCTTCTATCATTCGGCCAGCCCCTTATTGTTCAAAAACTTAGCAATTCCCGCGGTCTATGACATATGCATGTGTGCATGTATATGCCTGTGAATGTACTTGTATTTGTGTATCTGTGTGTGAGTGTGTGAGAGAGAGAGAGAGAGAGTGGGAGGAGAAGGACAGTTGTGTATGTAGATGACTAAGAGTTCAATTCGAGGTGCTTTTGTTTTTGCATGCGTGTGTGTTACTATATACGATGCATATATAGTATTTCTCTTACTGCCATTACGGATTGCATTTCAGTCATAAGGGTGTGAGTGCACTTGCCTACATACATACATACATACATACATACATACATACATACATACATGCGTACATAAATCCACACGTACATGTTTATATATATGTAATATATATATAACATATATGTTATACATACACGGGAACATGTGCGCATATAGGGAAACATGAATAAGATGTACATGTTATAAATGATTTTTATATAACTATACGAATAACTACAGTGAAATCGGCTTACAGACGAAAATAGTTAAATCTAGGTTAATATTATTTAACGTAAGATTAGGATGTGAAGATCAGGACATTTTTAGAATGAGACAAAGAAGAGAGAAGAGAGACAGAGAGAGATTTGTGTGTGTTGTGTGTGTGTGTGTGTGTGTGTGTGTGTGTGTGTGTGTGTGTGTGTGTGTGTGTGTGTGTGTGTGTGTGTGTGTGCGTGTGCTCGTTCCCGTTTCTGCATAAGACAAATCCAACAGACACTTGGTATGAAGTATAGAGAGAATGAGAGAGGGGAATTGCTCAAGCTTTAGATATTTGCAAGGTTGAATGGGTGAAAGAGTGAGGAAGAGAAACAGCATTGAAAAGCTGGATTAAGAGGGAGGATGAGCAGGAGGGGGAGAGAGAGTGACGATTGAAACATAAGGAGGAGAACGAAAAGGGCAACAGAGTTGATGATAGATGAAAAATACCCAAATGAGAGGCAGATGAGAGAATATGCGAGTTAGATAAGCTTGATAATAAGAGTGATAGGAGGAGGTAGTGCGATGTTGGAAGAAAATAGAAGAGAAAGAGAGAGTGAGAGTGAGAGAGAGAGAGAGAGACAGAGTAAGAAAAAGGTAAATAGAGAGGAAGGAATGCGAAATGCAAGAGCGTGAAAGAAAAGCAGATATATATATATAAACATGCATCGAAAGGAGCATGCTACATGTGTACAAATATATATTTGCATAAAAAAAACATATATATGTATGTATACACGGACACACATACACACACACACTCACACATGCACAGACGCACATACATATATATACATATGCATGTAAACGTATGCGCGCACATATATACATTTCTATGTGACAATGTATGTGTGTGTACATATATATATATATATATATATATGTATATATATGTATTTATGTATCTATGTATGTATGTGCCTGTGTATATAT
>NC_069000.1:12425941-12426594 GCF_001194135.2 Octopus bimaculoides
TGTGTGTGTGTGTGTGTGTGTGTGTGTGTGTGTGTGTGTGTGTGTGTGTGTGTGTGTTTGTGCCTCTCAGTGTGTATGCGTGTGTGTGTGTGTGTTTGTGTGTGTGTCAGAGTTTATGTTTATCTGTGTCGTTCTGATTACATAAAAATCTACACAGGGTAACAGGTAAACATATAAAATGTTGTACGGATTCATACAACACCAATTATAATTGCATGCGTATTCACTCCCACATCTAATTCTGTATGCAGACAGACACAAATATGCATACGTGTATGTACGTTTCTGAATACATTTACACACACTGGTATCTATGCATGCATATACATACACTCATAGTTACGTTAGGGTGATGAACAACACACATTATCTGATGAAAGAGGTTCAAAATAGGAATTGAGCCAATTTTATTATATGTGTAGGATAATTATAAGTTCGAACTACGATTCTCTAGGCATATTAAAGGTGAATTCTTCATTTATCTATCTATCTATCTATCTATCTATCTATCTATCTATCTATCTATCTATCTATCTATCTATCTATCTGTCTGTCTGTCTGTCTGTCTGTATGTATGTCTGTCTGTCTCTCTGTCTGTTTGTCTGTCTATCTGTCGATATGTCTGTCTGTCTGTCTATCTATCTATCTGTCTA
>NC_069000.1:12426869-12430374 GCF_001194135.2 Octopus bimaculoides
TATATATATATATATATATATATATATATATATGGAGTGAGAAAAAGACGGATAGAGTTTACGTAGAGGCATATACATTCACATACGTAATATGTATGTGAACCTGCGCACACATACAAATATCTCTACATATATGAATAAACTATCATGAATATATATACACCTCTGTCCCTGTCTCACAAATTATGCACGCATAAATATATACACAAACACACACAGCGGTAACAATGTGTGTATGCAACACAATCTCGTCTTTTATTTCTCACTCACTCACCTTCTTCCTCTCTTTTTCTTCATCTCTTTCTTTCTTTGTAATACACATACACAAATATCCACTCATCGTTGATGATAGATAAAGGGGAAATAATCATAAAAATAAACTATGAAAAAGAAAGATTGAATAACAAAACGATGATAATACTTGCAGCAATATATAAACAAATATAAAGAACTAATTTGCCAGAAATGAATATAACCAAACAAACCAACCACAAAAGTAAAAGAATGATAAATATAATAAATTAAACAACAATGAAATCAATAAAGCTGCCATTAAGAAAAGAAAAGAGAGAGTATAAGCAATGTGATATCTACGTTGATAAAATAAAATGAAGTAAAAAACATGGCGGAAAATTTAGTAAAAATGTCGACCAAGAGATTCGTAATAGAAGTTCTGAAGAAAGGTTAAATGATTAAAAGCTCTTGCTGCATGATAAGCTTACTTTGTGGTTATCACTGAAGCCTGTGATATTTTAGCAGTAAAATTGGCTGGAGGTCATGTGATGAGATATAGGGTTTTCAATATGGCAGAAAGACGAAGAGAAAAAATAGAAGAAAAGATATGGTTTATTGTGAAATGAAATCATAAACATCTGAATACGAACGTAAACTCGCTCGCTCATATATATCGCATCAATGTTTCATACATATATGCGTATGTCTCTGTCTATATGTTTGTATGTATGTAAATATGGATTTATTTATCATTCTGTCTATCAATGTTTGTTTGTCTGTATGTACGTATGTTCATATATGCATATATGTTTCTCTGTGGGGTCGAACATGCATGTCATCGCGTATGCACGCCCATACCTCTTTTTTTTTCATCAAATTCTAAAATATTAACCACATTTTCTCACTCTTCACGTGTTCGCTGATAATATTCACCTATGGATGATTCCCTTCCATTGTAATGAACTTCTATCAAAATAGAATAGAAAAAAATCATAAATATATACACGTGTATATATATGAGTGTGTGTGTACTATCTATCTATCTATCTTTCTATCTATCTATCTATCTATCTATCTATCTATCTCGCTCTTAAATATATATAAGTAAAAAAAAAAGGGAAATATCGTATAGGAAATTTTTCGCTTATTTTGTTTTATTATCAGAGATGTAAGAACGTTATTAATATCATAGTTTTCTTAAAACTTTCTTAACATTTAAGTTACGCCGTAAAAAATGGCTGTATCTCTTGATGCCGCTTACGATGTAGATATATACATCGTTTAGGAAAATGCTGGTTGGGATTGTTGGCTATGTAAAAATATATCACAAATATAAGGACTATGTTTGTGCTGAGACTTCAAGAATGAAAGAGACAGAAGTCGTAATATACATTACGAGTTTGCAAATAAAGTCGGCTGGGATCTTTAATAATATTTTCAGTAATATTTTCAGACTTGCAGAATTACCACAGGGAATGCATCATGGCATACCTCTCAGAAATAGAGGTGGAAGAACCGTCGCTAATGTGTTTCCCATAGGAAGAATGAATGGTGAAGCAGAAGGGAGATTGTTAGAGAGAAACAGCGAAGAGAATTCTTAAAACAAATCTAGACAGATAATTTTTTTATTATTGACAGGGCAGAAAAATAAAAAGACACTAGATGATATAACCATTATAACAGTCACGATAATGGTCAACTCATTAATTAAATATATTAAACAACACAACGTAACAGTTATTCATCGGAAATACATTTGCGTTATTGTATAACTAATAGATTTCAGTATAATTTACGATGAATCAAAAAGGAAAGAGGAATAAGGTAGGTTTGCTTTACTCACTATACTCTTGCAGTCCATGTATAATTAATAATCAATATATGAATACATAGCTTAATAAAGTGACTCATATGTGGGCTACATAGTAATAGCATTCACTATATACATACATACACATACACACACAGACACACACACATATATACCCGGGTATATGCTTTCATTTATACATTCTTGTGTATGTATATGTGTGTTTGTATGTGAGTGTTTATAGAGATACTGGCCTTTTTTTTTTACACCCTTATTCTGATGGAACACAGAATATCCAGTCTTCTGTTTGTTCCGTCAATTTATATACAACAAATATTTAAACAGCACGAAAATGAATATTTCATTTTGATATTTCTTTCTATAATGTCATAGAAACCTGCTCATATGTGCGATGATATGTAATTAAATATCTCCTTCACAATCCCCTAATTATCTACCCTTTTAAATTAATGAATTGCCTGTAACTACATCATATTTCAACACAGCATCGGATTTAAAACACATTAATTAAGCACTTAAAATAAATTAATTACAAATATATATAATGTAACGTAGTGTTACAGAACAGGTTTCTTATTTTCAGTGTAGTTTAGATCCTTATCAATCCCAATGGCGCAAACATATGATGAAAGACATATCCGTTGTGAATGTCACGTTTTGTGTGTTGTCTTTTTTTTTGTTGGTGGGTGTTTAACACTAGATTATCTAATGTGTCCTTTACTTTTAATACAGTGACATAAGGGGCGTTTAGCTATTATTTCTAAGAGGTCAAATTATTATGTAAGGGATCCGTCATTGTCTTGTATATAATTTCAACTAATCACTAATCAGAGCTATAATCAAAAGTGCTTCAGTTCAGTGTTCCTATAATTTTTATGAGATTAAGCTGTGATGTAACGGACTTCGAGCTATTATTTCTAGCAGATCTAGCGAGACTTCTTGGTGTTCTCATCCAAGATAGAGACGATTACCAATGTTTCCAAGTGGCAGGTTTGATAATTGTTTATTCAGTATATATGTATGTATATATATATATATTCTGTATAATTTTGTATACAAAACATCTTATACACACACACACATATATGTATGTAAGTATGTATGTATATGTGTGTGTATACATATATAGTCATTTCAAATAAAGGAATGGTAAAATAAACGGACAACAAGCGGACGTGCACAGGAATGTATTAGCGTGACGTTCATTAAGAAGTGATAGTCTGACGTTTCGAGCATAGCTCTTCGTCGGAAAGGAGAAAGAGAAAAATCTAAAGAATGAAAAGAAATCGCCAACAGCAGGTGTGTAGTTGTATTGCTGGATATATATAAATATATTTCGCCATGATAGATCGCTGACCACTACAAACATTTTTTCTCTCCTTGTTTCTTTCTGTGTGCCTTTCTGTGGAAGAGCGTAGGCTCGAAACGTTAAAGACTTTC
>NC_069000.1:12430384-12432985 GCF_001194135.2 Octopus bimaculoides
TATATATATATATATATATATAAATACGCACCCACACACATACATAATATATACATACAAATATACATATATCCATGCACAAATACATACATACATATATACATACATACTTACATACATACATACATACATACATACATACATACATACATACATACTTACGTACATACATAATAAATGCATTTATGCATTAAACTACGAAACATCTATCGGACAGATGTAAGTAGAAATCAGTGTTTGCAGCTCGAAATTCTTCTCTTTTGGTTCAGACTCGGAGAAGGCATTTCTTTTCTCCTGAAGACCAGCAGTTTCTCATGCAGCAAATCTCCTTCCCTTTCTGTCTTTCTACGCCATCGACATCGACGATATCCAAGGGAACATTCTTTATTATATAATAATAGTTTCATAATCTAAAAATAAAATGATATATGAGGCATCTTAAAAGACCAACCACATAGAAAAATAGTCATGGGGAAGAAAAAAAATAACAAACCCACAATAAGCAGTAGAACTAAGAAATATAGCAGGGATTGCTACAATCGTCTTTGATGTAACCACGCCATCAAGCCAACTCTCTACGCTGATATAGTAATGGTGTACAATGACAGCGTTACTATAAACTATTCAAGCAAATCATACGCCCGAATTGCATAACATAATAGAAATAGACATTTAGATAGAGACTGAAATATAATGGGATCGTGACAAAAGGAATAGAAGTGAGTCATAACTACTGCTGGCGTTATTTGGATATCCTAGATGTAACACTGATTGAAATATCTGTGTGTCTGTATGTATCTCTATAAGTATTATTGTATGCGTTACTGTATGCAAGCACATTTGGGCGTGTTGGTATGTATATATATATATGTGTAGGGATGTGTAGTTATGTTTGTATGTGTTCTTCTGTGTATTTTCACTGTGTGTGTGTGTGTGTGTGTGTGTGCGTGTGTGTGTGTGCGTGTGTGTATGCGTGTGTGTGTGAACGCAAGTATGTCGGTTGATATAATTTTGTGTGCATTTGTATCTTTGTATTTACAGGGTTTGCGGCTGTTTGCGAATGGGCGCGTGTCTATGTGTATATGCATTTGCACGTATTTGTGTGTGTCAGTGTATGGACGTATGTGTGTGTGTGTGTATGTATTGGCTTTTATTTGTTTGTGTGTTTTTTGTTCGCATGTCTGTGTGTATGTATGTGAGTGAGTGCTTGCTTCCATGTGTCTATTTGTACGACTGTGTATGTATTTATGTGTATTTTTGTACTTGTGTGCGAACGTAACTGTAAATGTGTTTGTGTCAGTTTGTGTAATTGCGTGTCTCTGTGCATGTGTATGTATATGTCTTCGTGTGTATAGCTATGTACTTTCTTGTGTGTATGTCTGTGTAACACGTGTGCATATGTGTACTTTTGTGCGTGTATATGTACATGTGTATGCATATGAAGTAATATGTGTGTCTATGTCTGTGTCTGTGTATGTGCGTGTCAATGTGTGTTTGAGTTCGTGTTTATTTGTCTACGTAAGTTTCTGTGTAAGCACGTGTGTATGCATATATGTGTTTGTGTATATTTGTGTGTATGAATCTTTGTATGCTCGTGAGAATGCATATGAATGTGTGCGGGTATTTATGCGTGTGTGTTTATATCTGGGAATGTGTATGCATGCGTTTGTATACATACATGTGCTTGTATTCGTATTTAAAAGGTATATAAGTTTTTTTTAAATTCTTTTATATGTTTCATTCATTTGACTGCGGCCATGCTGGAGCACCGCCTTTTGTATGTATTTGTGTGGTAGTATGCGTCTATATGTGAGGGCATGCGTGCGTGCCTGCGTAAACAGTATGTGGTTTCTGTGTGTGTTTGTGTGTGTATGCATGTGTATATGTGTAAGTCTGTGTATCTGTGCATACGCGTGTTTGCAAATCGATGCGTCTTACTTTGTGCGAGGTTGTATGCGCGCGCGTCTGTGTGTATTTGCGTGTACGTTTGTGTGTATATATGTGAATCTGTGCTTGTATATGGGTGGATAACATTATGTGACTGTAAATGCGTGCGTGTGTGTCTGTGTGCGCTTGTGCGCGTGCGAGTGATATCCTAATTGATTACTTCATTAGGGCTCTGGACTGATTCTGTACTGGAAACAATGAAAGACTAACAGAAATATCACAATCTTATTCTGTTACCTTATAAAAGAATTTCTCCCGTTTTAGATCATTCAAGGATAAGGGAATATAATCCACCGATTCCCTATTTTGATACAACTCTCCACCCCCACTTACTTCGTTATACCCCCTTCCTCTACTCTCTAGTCTATATTTAACTTTTCTATTTTTAACTCCCTTATTTTTCGAGCTCTTTTCTCTGAAAGATAAAAAAAAAACAGAAAAAGAAGTTACTAAGAAATAGCCAACTCTTTAGACAACCTAATTTTATTGACCCCTCTCAGCCATACTGCATACTACTACAACTACTACTTCTACTACTACTACTACTACTACTACTACTACTACTACTACTACTACTACTACCACCACCACTACCATCACCACTACTACCACCACTACTACATTTACGTATATATATATATATATATATATATA
>NC_069000.1:12433843-12435626 GCF_001194135.2 Octopus bimaculoides
ATATATGCGGCGACAGAGAAAAATGAGTCGAAAAGTGAGAAAATGGAAGTGAGATCGAGAACGAGAACGAGAACGAGAACGAGAACGAGAAAGAGAGTGATTAAGAGAGAGAGAGAGAGAGGAAGAGAGAGAGAGGGAGAGAGAGCAAGAAAGAGAAAGAGAAGGAGGAGAGACCTTCTGGCATCTAGACATCGTTCTAAGTTTAACATTTAATCATTTGTTATATTAGACCCCGATCCTCTTTCAATCATTTTTCCTGCTCCCATCACCCTCTAATACAATTCCTGCAGTCTCACACGCCTTCCTCTAACCTCACTACCGTTCTCAATATCTTTTTCTAGAACAATTACCTCTTCCACTGACACAGTTACGATGGAGCCGTAACGCTCGGCCATCGTCTTTCTTTATAAAAACCATAGAACTTCCCCGAGCTAATGTGTCTATTCTCGGACCATTTTGTGCTATCAATTTTATTCCCTTTCATACAGAGTAAGCCTGTATATATGTATGTGTACGTACATACACACATACATACATACATACATACATACATACATACATATAAACATATACATATATATATATATATATATATATATATATATATATATATATATATATATATATATATATATATATATATATATATATATATATATACATATATATATATACACATCTATATATATTTCAAGTATGTCTATATATATATATATATATATATATATACATACATATGCATATATACATACACACAGACACAAACACACAAGAACACACACACACGTGTGTGTATGCGTATAGGCATACATATGTGAATACACACACACACACACACGCGCACACACACACACACACACACACACACACACACACACACACGTATATATATAGATAGATATAGATATAGATGTAGATATATAAACATATGTTGAACATGTACATACGTTGAATATATATATTCAATGTATGCTTTCATTGATAGCGGTATAGTATTAAAAATAGATATTGGCGAACATATTTCTGTAATTGGATTTCAATTGCCGGATTCTTTTAGTTCCTTAACGTCCTCCATTAACGTATGTTTTCCTGTTGGTAACAAATTCAACAGGACTCATAACCCATTATTGGATACCGCAAATTGTTGAGTATATATACTTACACATTCGGGTGTATTTCTTTCAAATGATTGACAGCATTGACCACACACACACACACACACGCACACACGTACATGTGCATATAATATATATTTATATGGACATGTGTGCATTTCTATATATGTTATATTATATGCATATATGGATTTTAACTCTTATTTCTAGCATTATAGGTGCTACACGGCACCCTCAGTGACGATAAGCCTCAACTAAACCGTTCCTTTTTGGTTTTATATTGCGTATAGCTACCTAGCTTATTTTATAATTTTCACATTAGCATTGTGTTAAATCAGCCATAAATCGATACGGTAGATGTATATTCTGATACTCAGAGTTTAGCCAAACCATCCAGCGATGTCGTTGTTTCTACTGATGAACTTGTAATTTTCAAGCGTAACTAGTCAGGTATAGTGAAGTAGCTTTACTTTAGGGTATTATCTCCCCTGTCAGTATATGAAAATGTGCTTTCTTGTGGCTCTAAGGGACTTCAACTCTTATTTCTAGCAACACAGGAGCTACGCAGCACCATCAGTCACAATTAGTGATAAGTGAATTTTTCCATTTTGGTTTAATATTAGGGATGGCTGCCCTTCTTATTTGATATATATATATATATATATATA
>NC_069000.1:12435963-12437131 GCF_001194135.2 Octopus bimaculoides
TGCATACACGTACGTATGTATCATCTTCATATAATCAACGCTAATTCCCCTTCATTCACCAAGAAACAATAAACTTCGCGATTTAATAGGCAGGACAAGAGTCATCTTTATTAAATCTGTGTCATCCAGCTAATACACCCCAACACACACACACACACACACACACACACACACACACACACACATGCATGCATACACATATACATACACACATATATATATACTTGTGTATCCGGGTTTGTCACTATAACGTTAAGTCTTTCCAGCAAGCATTCTCAACATATTTTAATTAAAATTATTCGTCCCATTATTAAATCGTAATGGAATACTTCGAATAATTCACGTTTCATATCCTGACGCTTTATGTATGATGTGTTTGTAATATATAGGCATATTTCTCATATAGCATCGATCCTTTTGGTTGTAACTAGGTAACATTCATCGTCATAAATGAAGAGATCATAGGATAAATTCCCACTGCTGTAGCAGCCAAGGTTTATTTAAACTAATCCCACTAAAGTCGCTTAGAGAGAGAGAGAGAGAGAGGGGGTGGCGATCCCTATCAGGTCGAGTTGCCTTGAAATTTTACTTTGACATATTTCTTATTCTAAAGGTTTTAGATTCCGCTCGCTCTTTCTAGGAAATATGACTTTAAAAGCACCTTAAAGCAGATCTCGATAGATCTAGTAAAAACAATGATTACTGTCTCGAGAATAAGAAAAAAGACGAGTGTGTGTGTGTGTATGAAAGAGAGAGAGAGAGGGGGAGAGAGAGAGAGAGGAGGAGAAGGAGAACGGTGATTTCTACCAGGTCGACTTACCTTGAAATCCAATGAATGAGAGAGAGAGAGAAAGAGGGTAATGCTTATCTGGCCGACATGCCTTGAAATCCAACTTCATCATAATCCTAATCCTTCAGTTTTTAGTTCCAGACGATCTTTCAAGGAAATATAACTTCAAAAGCATTTTAGAGGAAGTCTCGGTATACCTATGAGGGGATGCCGAAAAATTCCTGGTATTGGGTAAAAGAAAATCCAGGAGGATCTGTTAGTTGTGATTTTATTCAACATATTCCCTTCTCAGATTCACACATTTATTGCAGCGGTCTTAGAGTTTTTCTTAATTCTGTAAAAGAACGTGGACCTTTAATCAGGCCTTTAGCGATGCCC
>NC_069000.1:12437562-12438917 GCF_001194135.2 Octopus bimaculoides
ACACACACACACACACACACACACACACACACACACACACACACACACACACACACACACAAACACACACACACAATTCTCATAAGACTTGGATGATGAGAAGAATTCGAAGCTGATTCTGGAAAGTAACGGAAGAAATATCAATTATATAATTCCACGGATTACCTTCTAATGATATTAGTCTGCATCTCTAATTTCTATTATCATTATTGATATATTTCATTTCCTCTACATTATTAATAGCTTTAAGAAGCCAAAGAACGCCCATACATTCCATTTCAACTCATTTATAAACCCACTATGAATGGAATTACTCATTTTGTAGCTCTAGATATTGTGATATGGTTATATTGTGTTAATGCTGAAGCATCGCGTCCCTGATCATGTTACAAATTAATTATTTATTTCCTAGTCCGTTTGTAAAGGTGAAATGTACTCCAAAGTGAAAACCTCTTTTCGTTCGTTTCTCACACAAATTCATTTTGCAAGGGATTTAGTAAGTGAGAGAATACCGGCGTTGATAATCCTGGGGGGTGGCTGTGGGTTTTATCGTTTATGTATTAATAGTTTCAGTCATTGGATTGCGGGCATGTTGGAGCGCCGTCATGAAGTGGTATTGTTCGATACTTATGTTCCTTTAAGCCTGGTTCTTATTCTATCGGAATCCTTTGCCGTGACGCTGATTTAAGGGGATGTAAACATACACACGTTGTCAACTAGTGTGGGATGAGATGCAAAGGCACAAGAATAATATACCTACAGAAACACAGACAGACTCACGCGCGCGCACGCACACACACACACACATAACACACTGATAACTGAATGCGTTCTTGAAACTCAGCTAAATTATTGATCCATCCTGGGAATGGAGTAAGAAAAAACTATTGAAAAAGAGACGTCGTGGAGAGATAATTAAGATCCAAGAGAAATGAAGATAAAATTATGAAAAAGAAATCTAGAAAATTATAACATCATAATCAAAATTAAAAATTTATACCCTTTTAACACATATCATACATGATCACCATAAAAATTTCCGATTTCATTGAAAGAGATAGTTAATTTTGGGAGACCCTGTACTATCTAGTCGACTAGATTTGATATTCATTAATAAATAGCCACTAACTATTACTACATATTTATTGTTTCACTAAATACACCGCGATACACAATACTTGATGATAAACAGATATAATAAAAAAATTCAAGCACAGTGTTATGTCAAACGTCATAAATATTTCATCTTTGCCATATTGTCGCAAACCACTTTGATATATATACATATATACCTACCTACCTACACACACACACACACACACACACACACACACACACACACACACACACACACA
>NC_069000.1:12439021-12439464 GCF_001194135.2 Octopus bimaculoides
TCTATATTGAAAATATCAATTTGTCAAATATATATATATATATATATATATATATATATATATATATTCCAAATATTGCTTCTAAGCAATTATTTTTGCTCGGTTCCCCTTTATCTAGCAATATCTGACTGTACGCATTATCTTGGGTTTCAAGTTTTATATCTCAACGTCACTAAATTGTGTGATGTGGAATACATTACCAGATTTATGATGAAACAATATCGTTCGATGACATACGTACATACCCACATATATACTTACATACATATAAATACATACATACATACATATATACATACAAATACATACATATACATATATATATATATATATACATATATATATATATATACACACATATACAGTATATATATAAGCACATATATATATAAATATATATATATACATATATATATATATATATATATATATATATATATATA
>NC_069000.1:12440002-12442112 GCF_001194135.2 Octopus bimaculoides
TGTGTGTGTGTGTGTGTGTGTGTGTGTGTGTGTGTGTGTGTGTGTGTGTGTGTACTTTGCCAAACACAACTTGTCTCTGCGCGGAGTAGAGGATATTCAATGTAATGTAATTCGTATGTAATAACTCGGTAACTGAGAGCCCCATAATAAATTTTGCAGACGTGTGTTACAGCAAAAAACGAAAAACTATGTAAATCTGATATTTGGGGAAGATGCTATATGTATGGAAATACATTCAGTTTTGCCACGTATATTCGGATTAAAACCATAAGTCAAATAAAGCACATAATAAGCGATTGGGTATCAAGATTTATATTACGATTAGAATCATCTTCAGCTTCACTATAGACAATGCAAAGCTATTTCTTACGGTTATATATATATATATATATATATATATATATATATATATATACATATATGTATGTATGTATGTATGCATGAATATATTTATGTATGCATATTTTATATTATATATATATATATATATAATGATATCAAGGTTATATTACGTACAGAATATAGTGTTGCTATGGTAACAGGCATCGACTGTGTAAATCGCCATTTTCAAAATAGTCGATCACGCACTGAAGTTAAACCCAGAATCTACTCAGCAACTTACAGAATGGTTGTATTCTTTTATACTGCTTGGAGTATTATTCCGTAAACATCATTGTAAATATAGTCTTTTTTTTTTGTTTTTTCTTTGGCAGTTTCTCACTTTGAAGAGGAGAATATTTTTCGTTTTGTTCTGAAATTATTTTGAAGTTTTTGTAGTTGGAGTCTGTAAAGCAAGGATTATCATTTCATACAAATGATATATATATGCATATGTATATACATTCATGTACATACAAGTTATTAATTATTAAAACACAAGCCCTGTCTATTATTCTCCGATTTACACGTTTAGTTAAATCATGCAGTAACGACAATAGTTAAATAGGACACGCATCAGCTGCAAGTCTCAAAGTCGAAAACATAGAGTTGGTAGCAGAGCTTTCTGATAGACGAGCAGAAAAGTAATGATTTCCTATAACCGCATTTCACTTGACCACACGAATTCTTCCCTTTGAGTAAAAATCAAACAAGTGAGAACATCAAAGGTAATTCTCTGCTAAGCTACACCCAATAATATACCCAAATATGTCAATCATTGCTTATTTCTTGTGAAATAAGTCGAGTGTGACTTACTTCCTATACTGCCATCACATGTCTTCGTTGTAGACACATACAAACACATAAACGAACGCACGAATATGCGAAGGCACATACGAACATACGAACGCTGGAGCGTACGAACGTACGGGTGAACGAACGCAAGGACATACGAACGCACGAACATACGAATGCACGTACGAACCTGCGAGCGCCCCGGGCGTACGAACGGACGAACGTACGAATGCACGAACATACGAATGCACGTACGAACCTACGAACGCAAGGGTGTACGAATGCACGTTCGTGCGAACGCAGGTGCGTACGAACGCTCGGGAGTACGAACGCACGGGCGTATGATCGCTTGAACATACGAACGCACGAGTATACGAACGCATAAAACTTACCAACGTTCGAACACACGGGAGTACGAACACACGGGGCGCACGAACTCACGGACGTACGAATGCATAAACTAGATATTCAACGCTGTCGGTTTACAAGTCGACTACGCATCTACTATCATAGATTAACAACAATACTTGAAGACTACGTACGGTAATAAAACTTCACATATAAAACGACGATTCAAACTTTACAACAGAATTAGAAGTTTATGTCTAAGAACTGTCGATTACATTTAAAAAAAGTTTTATCTCTATTTTGAAATTAGATAAGATAAAGTGGTATATACATTAGTTCTGACAAATCTTTCACTCAAAAAATCCAATCTCAACAGAGCTGGACTTCCTCATCCTACACACCGCCACACAACCAAAGTATCTATCGGCACGCACTACACAACCAAGTACATATCATCAATATTCACGCATGTCTTCATACTCACTTGCTAGCTACTTCACTCTCGTACAATGACACTTTCTGTGAAAAAGCTATTAAGAATTGACAGATTCGTGTAATAGAGAAATTAGGATAAATATATATATATATA
>NC_069000.1:12442823-12448339 GCF_001194135.2 Octopus bimaculoides
TATATATATATATATATATATACAAATAAAGGAAAGTGCTGGACAAATAGTCACAGGTATATTGACAAAAACAGAAGAAAGGAAACACACACACACACACGCACACACACACATACACACACACATACACACACACACACACACACACTCGTAGACGTGTACGAATGGGAAAGTGAAAGGAGAGGAAAGTAGAATTAGAAACGGAAGGAGAAAGGAGTAAATGGGAAGAGAAGCATATCCAAATATTGGAAGGAAGAAGGAAGGAAGGAAGGAAGGAAAAATGATGGGAAACTAATGTAGGAATATGGAGGGAAGGAAATCATGGATTAGAGAATGAAAGAGGGAGGTTGAGTGATAAAGGGATCTTACGTAGATGCAGAAGAGAGAGAAAGGAGGTAGGAGTAAGAGAAAAAGGAGAAAGGGTTTATCGTCACCATCCTCATCATCATCATCATCATCATCATCATCATTATCGTCGTCGTAGTCGTTGTTGTCATCGTTGTCCTCCTTGTCGTCATCATCAGCTTCACCAGCATCAACAGCATCATCATCATCGCCGACGTCGTCGTCATCATCGTCATCATCATCATCACCATCATCATCATCATCATCACCACCACTACTACCACCACCACCACCACCACCACCATCACCATCATCATCATCATCATCATCATCACAACCACCTCCACTACCAACACCAACACCACCACCACCACCATCATCATCATCATCATCATCGCTCTTGTCAATGAACACCATCGTCACCATCATCATATCATCATCCTCTTCAACATCAAATTCGTCAAGAACACGATCATCTTGATCATGATCATCATCGTCATCATCAACAACGACAACAACGTTATAATCGTTGTTATTGTTGTTGTTGTTGTTGATGTTGTTGTCGTTACTATTATTGTTGTTACTACAGGTACAGCAGCAGTAGCAACTACACGGATAGTTTTATGCAAGATGGCTGTTGGAATCAGTCAGTCACGGATATGTAAAAGGAAATAGGACGAGAGTAAAGCGGAGTGGGGGAAAGCGGGTGGAATATGAATGCATTTATAATAGATGTGGATAGGGAAAAAGGGGAAAAAATGTGTGTGAGGATGTAGAGGAAGGTGGAGAAAGGCAGAACCATCGTTATTCCGGAAATTATGAATTCTAAGAAAAGATATCAACAGATGAAATAAGAAATACAGTAAAAATAAGGAGAGAAAAAAAGGAAATGATGATAGGCGAGTGATAAAGAAAGAAAGAGAAGCATAGCTATATAGTTAAGAACTCTTCGCAATAGTCATGTCGTTCCGGTTTCAAATCTCAGTGCGTAACAACAAAGGGCAAGGATCGGGGTATGAAACATTTTGGCACAGCAGTTTTGGCGCCGCTTTTATGGCGTCACTGATTCAGAGTGTGTATATGTGTGTGACCATTTACTTGTCTCTGTATCAGCGTCTCACATCCTCACACACTCATCCTCTTTCTCTCTCTTTCCCTCACCCTCTTTCTCTCTGTCTCAATCACCCTGTTTCTTCTCTCTCACTCACTCTCTTTCTTTCTCTCTCTCTCTCTCTCTTTCTTTATATATATATATATATATATATTTATGCATGTATATACATGTATATATATATACGTGTGTATATATGTATGAGAGACAGACAGACAGACAGAGACAGAGACAGGCAGACAGAGAGAGAAAGAGAGCCAGACAGACAGAGAGAGACAAACAGCGAAAAAGAAAGAAGTATATAGATGAGAGCCAGTGTCTAACAACTTATATAAATGCTGATGAGAAGGAATATTTTCAAGTTTACGCACACACACATACGTACAGCATACATATATGCGTGTATCTATGTGTTTGTGCAAGTGTATAAGTTTTATGATTGGCGTATGAATGAATATGCATGATTGTTTTTATCGGCTTTAAGTTTCTT
Source organism: Octopus bimaculoides (assembly GCF_001194135.2). Lineage (NCBI taxonomy): Eukaryota > Metazoa > Mollusca > Cephalopoda > Octopoda > Octopodidae > Octopus > Octopus bimaculoides. The sequence continues at coordinate 12,444,770 of NC_069000.1, forward strand.
CTTTCCAAGCGAACAAGCCTTGCAGGAATGATTTTGCTTTTTTTTATTCTCAGTAATGAAAAATAATACACGTTTTTGTTTTTCTGAAATTCATTTTTCAGACCTATTTTTATTTCAACTTTACACATTCATCTCCGCACATGTATAGACAACTGTTTCGACATGTCTTTCCTCTTCAGTGAAAAATGCTTTAGAGAATCTAACTAATTATATTATAGCCCACAAGAAATAACGTTTTGAAAACATTGAAAGAAATATTTGAAGAAAACAAAAAATACTTTAATAGATTTTTAAAAATCATAAAAGCAAATAAAAAAGGTTTGAAAAACTACAAAAGTAGATCATATTACTTGGAAAGATTACTAAAGTTCCTAGTTTGTAAAAGGCAAATATTTAAAAACTGAACAAGTTTTAAGTGAGATAGAAAGAAAGAAAGAACGATTAGTAACAAAGGCAATGATTTTTTATATCTGTTTTCAAAGACCACTTGTATCGATAAAGTTATCGAGGAATTACGGGAAAATTGATTTCAGCATTCCGTTTGCTTGTTTGTTTGTTGTTGTTGTTGCTGCTGGTGTTCTTTCTGAGTGTGTGTGCGTGTGTAGGGGTGCACGTGCGTTTGAGTATGTCTGCCTTTACGTATACCGAAAAGCCACTGGGGTTTAGCCTCGTTTTGGTTTGATAGTCATTGCGATTGTCTTCAAAGAAACGTGCTCTTACTTGCACCCGTAAGGGGTTACCGAGGGTTTTCATATACAATTTGGGTGAAATTTTCAACATAACTTATACTTGCTATAATGATTTCCTTCTACTTTTCTTTGTAGACGAGAGAAATTTTGCATGAAAGGTTTACATGTTTTTCTTTTAAAGTGAAATGAGTAGAAAAGGTAAAAAAAGGTATCATAATTCGTTTTCTATTATTATTTCAACGTCCTATTTTAAATTCAACTTTACCATTTCATCATTTCATATTTAACGACTGCTCTATCGAAATATGGTATCATAGTCAGTGCCAAAAGAATGTTTCCCTTTTCGAAGAATAAAAAAATGAACCAACAAGAAAGATTACGTGCTTACATCATGACAGAGATTCCATCACAGGAACAAGGAAGCTCTTCATGAATATAAAGCAGCGATTGTGGATAGGCGTTTCACTGAAGTCAATAGATGCAATGGTAAAATTCTGGAGGCAGTGACCGGGATTCTTTTCGTCACATACAGACAAGCTCACACATTGATTGGCTGAAATGAAAAGTTACTCCCTTAATTCCAGCAGCAATTATCTGATATGTACTTCGTCACTGAATTTCATGTTGTAGGTCGTTTTCCGCAAAGTCTTCAGACAACATCAAAACTAGAAAGGTAATGACCACCATTGGCAACTTCTACCATTAACAAACAGTGACAAAGTGGCACAGATAGGATTTTTGTGTGACGAAGTGATGGCGGTAGAGGCATAAGATCAGTCCAAAAAGCCTTTGAATCTCACATTGTATCACACATACAATAAAACCCAAAATACAAGCATCTAGCGGCAATTACAACTGACTCTGTGTAAGAGAAATGATCTCAAACACTCTTTGGAATGGCGATATCCTTAAATAAAAAAAAGCAGTGAGTTATTCTGGAGACACGAAGACAGTTCTGAACAGATTTTTATACACCTACGTGCATATATATTCGTTTATTCGTAACCATTGTTTCAATAGGTATCTGCACCCAGTTTATATTTCCGCTCTGCATATGATATATCAGTCAGTAAAAATAGAATAAAATGAAATAAAACTCGGAATAACAACGGAGAGAGATCTTCACTCTAGAGTAGGAAAATAAAGTTCAGTATATATACTGAATATCTTATCATCGTGTTTATACACATCCATGTCTCAGCATACAGATAACATTATATATGTAATTTAGTCGAGAATACAACCCCAACAACATTGCTGATCTCTGCAGTAACTAACGCTCCTACACTGGTGCCAAAACGGGTCCCAATTTTTAACTTCAAACCTTATTATTTAAAACATTAACTCCTGTTTTTGCCCGTTAGCTGACAGTCAAAACATTGTAGACATTACAACTCTCTACATTTCTTGACTATCTGTCTACTTTATTCAGCTTCTCACTTTGATAGTTCTAATATTTTAGATTCTTAATTTTTATTTCAGTACTAATAATTTTGCTACTGCCTAATACAAATTCTTATTAAAGTCATTTCCTTTCCAACATATATCACTTATACCCAGTATTGTTTAATGCAACGTATTGTATCATAAACTACATTTTTGGTCAAAAATGCAGAACCAGAATCTCCTTACTATAGCACGGTTTTCTTTAGGAAAACAGTTACTTACATTTTTTGAGAATGATTTAGTTAATTTTATAAAATTTGGACTAACACTGATTTATACAGAAGAGACTACGTCGTATGACATATATATTTGCTTCTACAATTGTAATGTATACTGTATTTTTCGTTGTGTAAACACTATTTATATACTGTTCACGAACATATACACACTCACACACATATATTCACACACATATGCATATATATATATATATATATATATATATATATATATATATATATATATATATATATATATATATATATATTTACATATATATATGTATATATACATATATATATATGTATATTTATATATATATGTATGCATATATATATTTATACACACACACACATATATATATATATTAGAAATATATGTATGTATATGTATGCACATATTTACACATACATATATACATATAAGAATGTATATATACAATATATACATTTAAAACGTGTGTGTATGAGTATGTGTGTGTATGAGAGAGAGTGTGTGTGTGTGGTGCGTATTGAAAATCAAATTTTAAGTATAAGAGAGTGTGAAATTCAGATTTGTTGGCAGAAACTAGCAAAAAACAGTCACCGATAACAACGAGAGAGAAATACACAGACAGACAGAAATAGAGACAGAGAAAGAAGGAGAAACAGAGACAGAGAAAGAGAAGGAGAGAGAGAAAGAGAGAGTTTAAATGAAAAATAATGAGAGAGAAAATGTGTGAATTATACTACAGTAGAAAAGAAATGGTATGCTCAGTTTACTACAGATGGTTTTAATTCAAATAAAATATATTTTATCCGCACTCACACACAAACACACACACACACACACACACAGACACACACACACACATACCACAATCACACACACACACACATACACATATATATGTATGTGTGTGTAGAATTTTTTTTTTTTTTTGCTTCTTGTGAAAGTTACTGATGTGAATTTGTAGCTTATTCTATTTATTATGGCGAAACAATTTCAAAACTTAATTTACAGTGTTTCCCTTGTGTCATGCTTGCTTTAGCCTGTCAGATATTAATCGCTGCACATAACTAAATAGACATCCATCCTATATCAAGGATATTATTCTGTATACACATACATAGAGGCATACACAGACACACACATGTACGTATATAGATACACACACACACACACACGTATATATGTATATATAAATATATATGTATATATATATATATATATATAT
>NC_069000.1:12448887-12449930 GCF_001194135.2 Octopus bimaculoides
GTGTGTGTGTGTGTGTGTGTGTGGATGATTGTGTGTGTACTTCGTAGTAAACAATAGGAAATGTGTACTCAATACATAATAAAGAATATAAATATTTATTCAATTGATATCTTCTAATGTCGTTACCTTAAGATTCATGAATAACGTTAGAAAGAGTTGGGCATATGTAAATATCCATACCATGCATTGATTCTCAAGGTTTCTGATCTCAACTGACTGGAAGTGTTATCATGTAAATGTCTTAAAACAAAAGATGGGCTCCAGCAAACATTCTGCTCAATACTACCGATTTGTTTGTCAGTTGTTTAACTTTAACCAGTTGAGCATGTCCCTTAGAGATTGACAGGAGCAGAAGTGGTTGGTGGAGGAGCATCATAGCCATGTGTTGAGAGGAATTTGGGGGATTTTTTAATGAAGCACATCTGGAAAAATGAGTGTTTCGTTCATCATCTTTAAACAACTATTACTCAAGGACTGTTTGAGCGGGATGGGCTACTCGACCTGAAGAAAATTCTAACTGGGCCCCACCTGCGAGGTTGTGAGCTGTTTATCTTGATATGAGATCACCATGTCGCGCACATATGGTTGTGATTCATGTGCCTAGTGTACCCTTATCAGACGGGTAGTCATGACAGATATAAAGGGCTTCGTATATTTGCATCCCGTTGAAATTTGATGCCTTGATCTCTCATTCAATAATAATAATCATATTAAATCTTTCTACTGAAGGCACAAGGCCTTGAAATTTTGCGAGAGGGGTCTTGTCGATTACATCGACTCCATTGTTTCACAGATAATTAATTTATTGACCCCGAAAAGATGAAAGGCAAAGTTGGTCTCGGCGGAATCTGAACTCACAACGGCAGACGGGATACCGTTAAGCATTTTGTCCGGCGTGCTAACACTTTTGCCAGCTCACCGTCTTAATACTAACAACAACAATGATAGTAGTAGTAGCAATAATAATAATAATAATAATGATGATGATGATGATGATGATGATGATGATGATGATGTTGATGATAATAATAATAATGCCAGGA
>NC_069000.1:12450195-12454867 GCF_001194135.2 Octopus bimaculoides
ATATATTCATATATTGATCCATACCTGATGTTATATACATCCACGTACAGGCATACACATACATACATACATACATACATACATACATACATACATACATCTGTGTGTGTATGTATGTATACTCACAGACCCTTATATGTGCACATATATATATATATATATGCGTGTATATGTACTTGTGTTAGAGAGAGAGAACTAGAGAAGACGGGTAAAAGACAGATGCGATAGATACATCAACAGAGAGAGAGAGAGAGAGAGAGAGGGTAATTTAATTACGTTTAGAAAGCTGAATATAAAGACATGTAGATAAAGAGATAGAGTCTATGACAGTTTTAAAACAACAGTGTTCGCATGTCAAAATAAGACCATAAATATACAAACTTGAATTAATAAATTATTTAGGCATATATATGTAATTTCAGCCTAAACATGGTGCCAGCCATTCCTCAAAATCTGTGATAGCTTAATCATTTCTCTATTTTATTGGCTAGACACGGTCCAAAATGTGCAAGTAATTTTAGCATATCTATTATAGGTAGGGTACATATAAATACATATATGAACACGTTAATATATATATACATACCAACCCATGCACACAGATACGCGTGCTATAAATGTCTGTCTGTGTGCTTGTGTGTGAATGTGTGTGAGTGCGTGTTTGCCTGTGTGTGTGCGTGCGTGTGTGGGTGTGCGCACAAGTAAGACAACACCTTTTATTTATTCTTTTATTCTGTTACTTGTTTCAGTCATTTGACTGCGGCCATGTTGGAGCACCATCGCATTTAGTCGAACAAATCGACCCCCAGGACTTGTTCTTTGTAAACTTAGTACTTATTCTATCAGTCTCTTATGCCGAACCGCTAGAATTTATCCGGGACGTATACACACCAACATCGGTTGTGAAGCGATGGTGGGGTGGGGGACAAACACAGACACACAAATACACATACACACACACACACATATATATACAACGGGTTTCTTTCAATTTCCTTCTACCAAATCCAATCACAAGGCTCTTGTTAAAATATTTTGTGTACTGTAGAAGTATAATAAATTTATTGCACATATACGCGTAGAAGTGGCTGTGTGGTAAGTAGCTTGCTTACCAACCACATGGTTCCGTGTTCAGTCCCACTGCGTGGCTCCTTGGGCAAGTGTCTTCTACTATAACCTCGGGCCGACCAAAGCCTTGTGAGTGGATTTGGTAGACGGAAACTGAAAGAAGCCTGTCGTATAAATGTATATATGCATGTTTGTGTCTGTGTTTGTCTTCCCAACATCGCTTGACAACCGATGCTGGTGTGTTTACGCCCCCGTATCTTAGCAATTCGGCAAAAAGGGCCCGCTAGAATAAGTACTAGGCTTACAAAGAATAATTCGTGGGGTCGATTTGCTCAACTAAAGGCGGTGCTCCAGCATGGCCGCAGTCAAATGACTGAAACAAATAAAAGAATAAAAGAGTATATATTTTAACAACAAAACAATTCATATGGATCCTTAAAGGGCATATGGACCCCGGTTGAGAATCACTGTTCTATCTGGTTACTCGATTTACTGGAAGTAACAGCTAAAATCTCCTTCAAATCACAACCTTCAACATTGCACAGTTCTTTTAGCGTGTGTGAATACTTTGCGTGCATATTTTTTTATATTACACACACACATACACACACACACATACACAAATACACACACACACACACACACATACACACACACACCCTCTCTCTCTACCTACCTATCTATCTATTTGTTGTGATTCAATCTTTTTGTTTATCTCCCCGATCTTTCTATCTGCCTGTCTCCCTGTCTCCCTCTGTTTCTCTCTTTATCGTTCACTCTCTTTGATATTGTTGGAATCTTGTTGGAGTATTGACCTGACTGTAGGATATATTTTTATTTCATCATTAATTTGTAATTTCGTCCTATCACACCCACTCTCACTTCATCTCATATTCTAATACATTATAACGCGCGCACACAGACGCACACATATACACACACGTACACACATACACTCGCTGTCCCTCTAGCAATATGTCTGCTGTTATCTCCATTTTATTGCCTTGTTCGAGAACTTCGCTGGTGTACGGTGGTAAGATAGCTGAATCTTTGTCCACATTCCTGTACGTTTTTATCTTTATTTTTTAAAACATTCTTTATATTTTCTTGTATTTCTTTCTGAATCTAATGCAGTTGTTATTTTCTGTCTTTCTTGTCTCACAAAAGTGCATATAATGTCCAATATCATTTTACGCCGAAAAATCTTAGCACTTGCTTCCTTCTCTTACTGCTTTGTCAAATTTTATTTGTTTCATCACCTTCGTGTTTGTAGAATTTATGGCTTCGTGGTCCCATTATGACTGGTAACGCAGCAGCCAGCATGTTTTTTTTTTTCTGTACTGTATTCTTTTAATATAAAGCATATCTTAATTTATTCATGCATATTTAAATATTCACAAGCAAATATAATCAAGAGCTATTTATTATAGTATGGATATTTATCTAGTAAAGACCAACTGTATAATTAAATCAGAACGTTTGATGATATAAAGAGATACTATGAATACAAGTGTCGTAAATCTGCCCTTATATATTACATTTTCATTTCCAATATATATATATATATATATATATATATATATATATATATATATATATATATATATAAATTAGTAGCTAATTTGTGAATAATATATTGCTTGTAATAGTCATCTTGTATATAAATAAGACTGAATTGTAATATGGTAGAAATTATTTGGAACAGCGACACAACAGATTTTATTGTTCCTCTTAGACTTAGAATCAAGGCTAGACTTATGTTAATGTGCTCCCGCAGATTCAATGTATTCTCTTATATATTTTGAATTTGTTGATATTATTTTTCATACAGTTGGCGCCCTTGAGTTAATAATACGTTCGCTAGACAGGACCAGAGTGTTGGCATGCAGTAAGATAGATAGGTGTTTATAATCCTTCATAAAGAAGCCGCAAATATATATTCTGCTTTCTCCGATATTAGATATTTGTACCACGTTCTTATACGATCATTTAGAAATAATTTTCTTTCTTTGTGTTGAAGTCATGTCACTTCACGGAATATTCAATGGTTTATAGCTTTAATATTACTCATTAATATGGCGGCAAGCTGGAAGGATTGTTAGCATGGCAGGCAATGGGATTTCGCCCGTCTTTACATTCTAGGTCCGAATTCCATCGGAGTCAGTTTTTGCCTTTCACCCTCCACGGGTCGATAAAATAAGTACCAGTTGAACACTGAGATTGATCTAATCAACTTAGCCCGTACCCCAAACCTACTGGCCTTGTGCCAAAATTTGCAACCAAAATTTACTTATGCAGTGAGAGCCAGGCAACAGGGTATAAAATAATCTCAAGGAAAAATAAAGAAATTTAATACACTAAAATAACAGACTTCTCGAAAATATCGCACCACCGGCATATTTAGGAAAAAAAGGGAGTAAAAAAAGAGGCCATTTAACCAAAGTGCCTTGATTCTCAATATGTTAGAAATAAAGACAAGAAAATATAAATTTAGTGCATGTCATGTTACAATACATCACGTTGTCTTCTTTTCATCGCCTCCTAAAATTTGGTCACAGGTAGACGGCGCACCCCATTATTCGGTAAATCTATTGTATTTATCAATAGGGAAGCAAACGATTTCATTATTTTTAATGATCTGTATTACTCTAATATAAGCAGGAGAGGAGTGAGACATCTCTATGTGTCGATTTCGTACAGGAAATGTTGAGGTACACCCACAAACCATCTACTGCAGGTACAGATTCTTGGAGAGACGAATTCTTTTATGAGTTGTGTCGTCAGAAAGTATTGGGACTTTCCTATTTATTCCTTATGAACGATATTGAAATCGAAATAGAATTATGATAGGATCCACAACACCATGGCAACAACAGAAATTTCTTCCAAATTAATGTGAATGCTAATTAAGAACTGGATGCAAACCAAACCCATAAATGGTATAAATAAATAAATGAGGACACGCTCGTTAATGTGACTCTGAAATACACACGTTATCTCTAGGGTATTGATGAAGTCCATGGGGTAGTTTACTGTTTGTTATCCAAAGCTGTGTGTAGCTTTGTAGAGCAATTTATCAACATGTACATGTTAAATAATTTCATTGGTTATCTAAACAGCTACGAGGTTTTGGGCCTTTGAGATTATGGTAAATGTATTGCAAATAGATACAGATGCTTCACCGTTGTTTGCAGGTATAAAGAGACAAAGTCAAAATTGCAAAAATGATTTCATGGGTGTACAAATATCACCAGTATTATAGTTTTCATTCTTTCCTCTTTTGTTTTGTTTCAGGTGTAATATGAAGGAATTTGATAATGAAGCATTGTTTGAGTAAATCCTATATTTTGGCAAAATAAAGACAAGATGTTGTAAATGTAACGTTTCTTGGTGCTAGGATTTGATGCACTGAATTATGTATGTGCATAGAAACCCAGAGATGCAACACATGCAAATGACAGAATATAGATGGCAAAAAAAAATTATGTACTTGTGTGGTTATTGAAAAAAAAAAAAAGCGTATATGTCCAATAAATGGATTTTATGGAAATATGGAAACCCTTTCACTCATATGAAAAAGGTCTCTCAAGATATGGAGAAAAAA
>NC_069000.1:12455175-12459710 GCF_001194135.2 Octopus bimaculoides
AGAGAGAGAGAGAGAGAGAGAGAGAGAGAGAGAGAGAGAGAGAGAGAGAGATGGTGAGAAGGAGATATATCTCGATTATAGTTATGAAATAAACAGATATCATACTTTAAATCCCTACGTAGTATTTTGACGTATCCATAATATCGCCGTTTCGTATAAAATTTTCCGTTACGGATAGCATTGCACCTGTTTGGGGACAATGTCGGATGTGAAGGTTTTGTACACTGATAGATTTATAATCAGAAACACATCTACTGCATTATTTCCCTTTTATTAAGCTCTCCTTTATGGCTTTGCGTACCACTTGCAAGGATTTTGCAATATTGCAGTCGGTTCATACCGCCTCGTTTGACTGTGCAGATGGTATTAATATAAATGCATTCATATATATAATTGCTTAGCGAAAGACGATTACACAATGTGGAAGATGTAGAAAGAGAATGCGACTGAGTGTGTTTGTGAGGGGGAAAGAGAAAAAACACACACACACACACACACGCGAAGAGAGATATACGCTGAAAAACAATTATTGTTAAACATCAATAGTGAACATGTAGATTGTGTGTTGAAATGTTCGGGCGATTGACATGGGTGTAAAAAATAAGGACTGTACTACTCTCTTCTTCATCTCTCTCTCTCTCTCTCTCTCTCTCTCTCTCTGTATATATACATATATATATATATATATATGTGGAACAAAAACGTAATAGAGGAAAATAAAACATTCGGACAGATAGACGAAACAAAGGCGGACAAGAGAAACAGCAATTAGAAGGACGAAACGCAGCTAAATATTATGCCCTGTGTGCTAACGTTTCTGCCAGCTCGCCGCCTTTTTAATATTAATAATGATAATGATGATGACTTCAAATTTTGGCACAAGGCCAGAAATTTCATGGGAGAGGATAAGTCGATTACTTCGACCCCGGCACTCAACTGGTACTAGATTTATCGACGCCGAAATGAGGAAAGGCAAAGTTGACCCCGGTGGGATTTGAACCCAGACGGTAAAGATGTACGGAATGCCTCTAAGCATTCCACCCGGGGTGCTAACGATTCTTCTAGCTCTCCAATTTAATAATAATAATAATAATAATAATAATAATAATAATAATAATAATAATAATAATAATAATAATTTCAAATTTTGCCACAAGGGTAGCAATTTGGTGAGGCGGGAGTGAGTCAATGTAATCGACCTCAGTACTTAACTGGTACTTATTTTATTGACCCCGAGCGGATGAAAGGCAAGGGAGAAGAAAAGGAAGAAGAAGAAGAAGAAGAAGAAGAAGAAGAAGAAGAAGAAGAAGAAGAAGAAGAAGAAGGAGAAGAAGAAGGAGAAGAAGAAGAAGAAGAAGAAGAAGAAGAAGAAGAAGAAGAAGAAGGAGAAGAAGAGGAAGAAGAAGAAGAAGAAGAAGAAGAAGAAGAAGAAGAACAACAACAACAACAACAACAATAAAAACAATAACAGCAACAACAACTACAGTAATAATAATTTGTAACTCCCGACCTCAGTTCATAACTGGTAATGAGTTAATTCAATCTTGTATATGAAGAAAAAAATTTCCCCTTAAGTTATAACATTTTTTTTTCACCGCTGGATTAAATCTGCCAACCCAGAGTTATTTTATGATATACAAAGCTCAATATAATCAAACATTTATTGATTGAAACCAATTAATATGAAATTGATGATAAATGAAAATTCAAGTAATTAAATTAAAGTAATTAATGAATTATTAATTTAAGAGTGTCACAAAGTTAAATACGAAACAATGTTGAAACCTAAAAAACCAAACCTCCCCTAAACCACTACATTTCCGAAATAAGTTTTGAAGAATAACAATATGGCGTAGGGTGTATCGTTAATATATAATTAAGTGAGCGCTAAAATCCGACTGCTAGTGTTGGCGTGTTTCGACTCTGATTCTGAGGATGAATTTCCTTGAAATTTGATTCTGGATTAAAATTAATCCAAAATGTTAAGCCGACTGTTGGGAAATTGAATATCAGTGACCCTGAGAGAAACTTATGAACGGTTTCTTATTGCAAATAAATTATTTGAGTAAAAGAAAACATGTTCAACTTTGATGTGAAGCATTTCTGAAATCAAAGTAATTTATGCAGAGCAAATGATGAAATCCAGCAAAATTTAATGATTTATCTTTATGTTTATTTGCGGTCATACTGGAGCACTGCCTTTACGAGTTCAGACGATATCCCCGTATAAAGGAATAATATGATCTCTGTAGCTCATCAAGAGAGCACAGGAGTTGTAAGCGCTACAATATTGCATGTATGAGGTCAGTATTAATTCTGAAAGACTCCATCTTAACTATAGTTCCACAACGCTATTTGTTCGTGAAATCCAGTAAATTCCACGTTCGGGAGGCTGTTATAACAGCATAACACAGTCCATTTTATTAAGACCTTTGACAGGATCTTCTATAGCTTACGTTTTAAACAAATAACAAGTACACCCAACCGGTGCTTGCGAGCGAGTTAGGTTTGGCAATGTCACCATACATTCGGTAATAGGCTTGGATACATATGTAGTCGTTAACATATATAGATAGCTTCTCAGCTCTCTTGATTTTCACTTAGAAGGACATCCAGAATGTGACAGCTAAAAGAAGGTAAAAGGGTGCCACCATACTCAACTGATGCTAATTATAGTGAAATTAAATGCGCTAACGTAAAATGAATGCGCCTCTCTACTCAAGTCCTTATGATTATCTGCTGAATATTCCTAAACACTAAGGCATGTGCATTCACTAAAATAGCACTACTTAAATTCTTATAAGTTGTTTTAAATCACAAGTACTCAAAAGTCAGCAGTTTATTGTATAACGTGAATATCGAATCCCACACTACCATGTCGTGTTGTATGAATGTCTCAGCACACATTTCAGTGATTTAAATGCTGTTTGTTGATTACTTGACATTTCGAATTTTTTTAACTTCAATTTCTGTGTTCATTTAAAACGCTAATAATGTTTAACAAACATGAATTAACCCCCATCATTGCATTGATAAATGTGTTTTATTAGCTTGATATTTGTATAGCGAAATCTCTGAGATTCCGATTAACTGTAGTATTTCATGTACTAACAGATCATTTTATGTGCGGTTTGATTCAGAAATGTCAGACTAGCTTGTAATATTATAAGATGGAAATAAAAGATTAAAAATCGAGGCGCTGCAGCAACTCGAAAAATAAATCAGAGAAAATAATTGATATATTGATTATGCTGGTTGATTGAGACAGCTGACATCTCACACATGAAATGTCTACTTCAGATTCCGGCATTAAAATATTACTTCACATAAAAAGAAAAAATAGCGTTGATGCACTCAAATAAACTCTATGACGCCTAATGACAGTTAAATGGAAGCCTGGAGTTGAAGATGAATAGTTATTGCTGCTAGAAATTAGTTCTGGCTATCGTAGTGGTTTTTGCCTATAAATTATGAATTAATGTCTTACTATAGGTCATTTGTCTAATCTTTGAGCAAGGCAATTAACTCTACTTGTGTCTATCTAAAGATAAAAATGACACCCAGCTTGTTGTAATTTGCTTTAAAACGTTTTGTTGATAAGACTTTAATAGCTTGGTGTTTTCAGATTTGATGTGAATTAATGTTGTGTTAGAGAAGTGGTTTACATATAAGGTTCGTACAGACAAAGGATTCCACATGTAGATTAATTTCGAAATATATCAATCTAGCAAAATTTAAAGATATATTATGGTATATCGTGTCTTCAGCAAATGCAATCAAATTTTGAACATTCAGTTTGATTTGCCAAAAGTCGAGAGCACGAAGCAAAAGTAAAGCATTCTCATTACAAATATACAAAGCACTAATTATTTTTTGACTTAGTTTGTTGTGAAAATTTTAATATTCCTACAGGGAGACACAAGATCTTGGGCTACGCTCACGAACAAAGCACGGTAGCTCCTTTAACTAATTTGCAGTTCACACCTGAGTCATCAATGTTATCCATCTGGAAATAATGAATGATATTAATGATTCCTTAAATGTTAAGCGTTTAAAAATGTCTTAATTTAAGAAACAAAGCAAAAGAGAAACAAGGAATCAAATTAACTTTGATTAATTAAAAATATGGTTTAATTTCAGTTTAAAACGTCACTTCAAAAGTTTGTTTCTTAATGGAAACAAGGTATTTATATGATGTTTTAATGTAGATAAATTGTTACTAGGGTACAATAAATTAACTACAGGTAAGTAGAGATGATCTCATATATCTGTAATAACTTGAGAACGTATTAGCTAAAGATTATTTTCCATACCAAGACATATGAGAACATATCACACACCACACTGCATAGGCTGCTCTTTCACATTGCATTGGTTGATCTCTCACACTGATATACAATATATATCAATATATGTGTGTATGCAATGTCTCTGGATTTGTATGTGCGTGTGATTGTGTGTGTATGTCTGTATGTACTTGTACACACACACGCACACACACACACACACACGCACACACACACACACACACACAC
>NC_069000.1:12459720-12465701 GCF_001194135.2 Octopus bimaculoides
ACACGCGCTGACTAGTGCTATTTTCTACACTGATAGTTTTTTTTTTAATAGTTTATCTCATAATTCACCTTGAAAAAGTTTATCAAGTTTGATATTTTAACCAATGATCTGAATAAATTAATTTGAAAATACCGAAACTCACCAAACCTTTCAAGTTAAAATAATGCCTTGGGAACCCAGTGTTGAGTCATGCAAATACTAATGTTTGGCACCAGTTACTTAGAATTCATTTAGACAAAGCAGTAATCCCCGCGGGATGGATAACCAGTGTGTTGCATTGAAAATATTCGTCCATAACATAATCCACACAAACTGAGTCACTTCAAATTAAATGTGCTGTCCTAATACTTAATGGATTTAAAATCAAGGCATAGAGTATGAACCGACTGACCAGATTATATATTTCGTGTCCACCACAGTTAAAATGTCCGAAAAATTCTGCTACTTATTTCTTAAAGGAAAATGTTTTATGAAACAGAATTTCAAATCTGTACAGAGACACAACGCAATGTCCAGAGCACCAATCGATCTTTCAATTGATTGTTCAATAGCTTACCCATTCGGTTATATTGATTCCTTATCAACATTGCCTGATAATATTGCACAAATGATGATTTAACTGTTTGCGAAATAGAAATAAAGTTTTTTCCGATATTTCACAACACGACATATATTTGGTGATTGGAAGAGAATGGTAAAGTTGATGTAATCGAAGTCAGACAGTTACTGCTGTTTATTTTGTCGACTACAAAGGAATGAAAAATAAGATGACCTCGGCGCTATTTGAACTCAACATAAAAACAAGTAATTAAATAATAGAAGGAATTTATTCTGTCATCTATCATTATTTCAATAATAAAAGTATTTCGTTCAAATTTTGGCAGAAGGCCAACGGTTTTAGGCGAAGGGGTTAGTCGATCCCTGTGTTGAACTGGTGCTTATATTCTTGACTCTGAAAGATGAAAGACAAAGACTACTGCAGCAAAATTTGAACTCAGAACGTAGAGCCAGAAGAAATCCCGCGAAGAATTTTGTTCGAAGAGTTAACGATTCGACCAGCTAGTCACCGATATTTCTTTCAAATTTTAGAACAAGGCCTGCATTTTTAGGAGGAAGAGGAATGTATATTCCACAGATTCTGAGTCACCCTACCCTGCTCACCATTTGTACTATAGGAAGTACTCCTCTCTCCGTACATTTCATCCTACAGGCGCACACTCAGAGTAGGTTTATTTAATTCGGGCTATTCTCGCTACATTCACCGACCGTTTTACAAAGAAAGAAGCAGAGAAGGTACAGCATCTCACTTTCTATAATTTTTTTCCCATGTGGAATGATGGCTTGGTCGCATATGAAGATGTCTGATTGCAGCCGTTTCAGTCGCGTCCGCCGAACAGGCCCTTTCGCCATAGCCGCTAAACTGAGGAAAACTGCCTGACCTTCTCGGTTACAGAAAGGCAACAAAGTGATATTCACGGTGTAGTCGGCTGATTGCCAAAGCCATCTGACATGTTAATAGCAGCAGTTCGAATCACCTCCACTCGTATTTATTTAGTTAACATCTGAAGAACAATACACCAATCACACCGTGGTGAAAATCAAATAGAGAATATGCGACTAAATAACACGTAATTTTGTTCATCGCTCTACCGATTTCTGCCTTTCCAACAAATCTGTCCTTGTATATTTGTTATAGTAAACTGAAATATATTTTTCGACTAAGGCAGGAAATTTGATATTACAGCAGATAAATAAATAAATACGAAAATATCATAAGGTTTCTATTGGGTTTGTTTATAAGAGGGAAATATGCCAGATATCTTTTTAGACTAAGCCTGTTTAACCCCATAACTTATAATAGTGCACAAATCAATGTTAGAAAATTGAATTTACATATAAACATAAAAAAAAAATTATTAATAAAACACGGGTGTATATAATTATACAATCCACAGACGCAAGACGAGAGAAGTACATCATATAAACATAATTAAACACTGTCATGTGAGTGTATATATGGTTGTATATGTGTATGTGTGTGGGAGAGAGAGAGAGAGAGTGTGAGGGGGAGAGAGAAAAAGAGGGAGAAAGGGAGGGAATTAATTTTGTCACGTTTGTAATCTCGGCTCATCACAATTTTCATTCAGTTAAATATTTCCTCACTGCCAATCTCCTTCACCCTTGTTCTCTTTCTTGCTTTCTCTTTCGCTCGTGCGCATACGCACACATGCCTATATATACATTTTATTCATGTTTATGGGAGTATGCGTATGTGTGTGTGCGCTTATATACATATATATTTATCCTCAACTCTCTCATTCTCTCTCAGCATATATTTATACGTGTGTGTGTATGTGTGTACGTGCGAATGTACGTGTATGTGAGCGTGTGAGTGTTTGGGCATACGGTAGATATATTTAATAAGTCGAGGCAATAATGAAACAAGATTACTTAATCTCGAAGAAAAATTGTTGACGCTTCATTAAAGGAAAATAAAGGCTTCCAATGGTACCTCAAACTCTATGTACCATATGGTCCAGTTCGGGATCCGATGAGAGGGTTGGTAAACTTCAGAATATTTTCATAGTCAATATGACAATTTGCAAAAGATTTTGATGAATTCATTCGATGAAAAGAACGAAGGGTTTTATCCTGTGTAAAAGAGTAAAGAACAGTGCGTTTACCGACGATTGTCTGCATCTGATGTTTTGCCAATTGACGTTAAAGTCACACTAGAGGCCTTCCCCGGAATGCATTTAAATGACATCTGTATGGTCAACAGAAGGACAAGCCCAAGATGTATATCCATCATAGAACGCATGAAAACGAATGTGTGTTTCTGTAAATATTTATCTGTAGCCATGTTGTGTCTGGTTAAAACTGTTTCAGCTTTTCAACTGTTAATTTCGAGTTCGCTCCGGCTACTCAGTTAAAATGTTCGCATTGAGGCTTGTGTGTGTGTTTGTGTGTGTGTGTGTGTGTGTGTGTGTGTGTGTGTGTGTGTGTGTGTGTGTGTGTGTGTGTGTGTGTGTGTGTGTGTTTGTTTAGCTACGATCAGACTATCGAATGTTGTTATGCATCGCTGGTCACAATACGCTTTGCCTTGTTTTAGTATTCGAATAACGTCACCCCGCTGGCTAGGCGAGTAGCCAAACATTACCGTTGGGTACTCATTTACAGCTGAGCGGTGTGGAGAAACGTGAAATGAAGGGTTTTGCCCAAGAACGCAACGTGCCGCCCAGTCCGGGAATCGAACCCATGGTCTAGCAATGCAACTGAACAACCATAAACCGGAAGTCTCGTACCTTCGCCTGCGATTTTTTTTATCTCTCGCTCTCAGTCAAACACGCAGCAACTTATACGAGTTCGGCTAGTCCATTCTCACAGAGGGAGTCATAATTCTCGCTATAACAGTCACGGTAGATGAAGTTGTTGGTGGTAGTTGCCATGACTACGAAACCGACGACGGCGACGATGAAGACTGTGATGATTAGGAACGCGACGACGACGACAACGACGAAACGCATAACCAAATTGAAGAGGTAATAATGAAAATATGTTTCTCCTTAAGATATAGGAGCTATGGTTTCAAGTGTTGTGACTTAAACAAGAATTCATCATGTTCAATTAAAGCCAAGCTTTTAATGAATTCTAAAGTACCTCGGTGGTTCCTTTGGGCTCTTACCACTTAGAAAAGCAGACAGAATAATATCGAGCTAGAGTATATTAATAAAATTATGAATTGAAAATTAAAACTTAAATATTCATGAACCAAGGTAATCCGTATTACTGTGCGTAAATGAGTTTATATGTAGCGTATTTCTTTAAATGTTTGTTTGTGTAATTTCTTCGGTATGTATGTATGAGATGATATATATACACCCCCCACCATACACAGACACATATATACTGTATATATATTATTTGTGTGAGTGTATGTGCTTGTACGCGCGCGTGTGTGTGTATATGTGTTTGTGTATGAATGTGTGCAATTTAATGTAACGATTTATAATCAGAGATACTGTAGATTTAGTGTCAAATCACGTGCCTTGGTGGAAACGACTGGCAGTCAGTATCGCACGGTTTTGTATATTATGCTGTGCTCTTTCTCCATATAGAATTTACAGTACAAGGACTATTTTAATCTAGGAAATAATTGATTTCTGTTCAATGACAACTTTTTTTAGACAAAATCTGTGTCTCTGACAGGGGACAAAACAGGGTCCTCCTGGGTATGGTCTACATAAAGAAAGGTTACATTATTTGAAAAAAAAAAACCACTAAGAAAATATGGACACTCTTTCACCATATATACAAGATAACTAGAAAAGGTATCGCGATGTTTCGTTCATTTTATGGAGTGACAGCACAGAAAAAAAATGAAAGAATTTGGAACATATCTCAGTGGAATTAATAAAATATTCAATTCACCATGGAATATTCCCATAATCAATTCCCATTTTTGGACATATTTATAAAAAAAGTAAACAACCATTCACAGACAGATATTTACTATCTAAATCTACGGATTTCTATCGATATTTTCCATTCAATTCATGTCACCCGAGACACTCTGAAATGAATGTCCCCTATAAACTAGCCAAAACGATTTGTACGTTACACCTCTTCACAAGAATTACTCACGGTCCTTCTTCAATAATAAAATACAAGCTAAGAAATTTGATATCCAAGTACCAACTTACGTAAAGCAAAGACATGATCGAAATTGAAGTTCCTACCATACATCTCGACTAACAATTACCAAAGCAATGAGGCCTACCACATCATATTCCAGAATATACCATTACAGGAAAAGACATCCCGAATCAATGAAAGGTTTAACATTGCATACAATATCAATAAAACCAACAACAAAATATGTGGAAAACCCAACTCTCTGATAATTTTGTAATCCAGCAGTGTGTACATATATATGTATATGTACACACACACACACATATATATATATATATATATATATATATATATATGCACATATGTGTACGGAGGTCACAAACCGTAAACAACATGAAATATGAAAACAAAAGAGTTAAATACATGAACAACGAAAGAAACAAATGGAAAACAGGACAATAACATAAATAACGACCCTTCGTCAATTGTCGGCTGTCCATCTACTCCTGATTTCGAGCATTGAACAAGAACATCTAGATAGATAAATTGATTGATAGATAGATGGGCCGACAGATAGACCAACAGACAGACAGCGTGGCGGATTGCTTCTTCATAGCTCCCGTCAACTGATTTCCATTCAAAAGTCATTGATCAACGAGAAACATTCAGCATTCTTTACAATGCGATCGAACCCTGAACTTCTTCTTTGCAGGACGACCAATCATTACCACACAGCTATATGCACTTCCGAATTTTGTTTTTTCTCGCTAGACACTACTGTGTGTGATTACTGGAATATAGAACATGCAAGAAATATAGATATGCATTTTAGGGATAAGTCAAATTACGTGACAGTGAATTTCCCTTGACAATTTTTCCAATACCTAACACCGAGCTATTCACAGTATAGCCACCCAGAGATAATAAAGCAATTATCATCGCTTCATGAAATGGAATATTTTTTGCTGGAATTCCATTTATATTTTGCAGAAATGCACTTATATAGACTGTATACTTGAAAACGAAAATGACAATTCTAGCGCTGGGAACATTGAATTTAATTATAGAATTTTCCTCTTTTCAATTAAACTTGCTGATATACACAAGGTTTGGGATAAGTTAGTTATCTCCACGTTCACGAGGCCTACTAAGCTGAGTTCCCATCCATGGCAGATGCTATAATATTACTTTAAAATACAACGACAACAGCAACAAAACAATGGCAGCAAATAATGGCCGACTAATAAATGTGATTATGTAAAATGTATTAGCGGAAAAATGTATTATAAACGCCTTAAATATATTAAATATTTTAAAACTCGCAGGCGCTGAATATATGAATATAT
>NC_069000.1:12466254-12468255 GCF_001194135.2 Octopus bimaculoides
ATATATATATATATATATATATATATATATGTGTGTGTGTGTGTGTGTGTGTGTGTGTGTGTGTGTGTGTATGAGTGTGTGTTTGTACAAACGCATAAGTATGTACGCATGTATGTATTTATCTACGCGTGTGCATGTATGTGTGTGTATATGGCCACGCGGTGCGTGTGTGACGAGCTGATTCTTAAATGAAATTTAGAGTAAATAAAATCTGTATGAATATGCAGAAATTTTTTTATTAGAATCATGTATTTATATATAAGTTATTGTTTATCCTATTTCTTGTTCAATATCTCCCACCATCTCCATCTCGCTAGCACATAAACACATACGAGCGCGCTCACATACACATACATACATACATACATACATACATACATACATACATACATACATACATACATGAATAGTTCCATGCATACACACAGATAAGTCTTAGAGCTTAGGGTGCTGCTTTCACGATCGCGAATCATGCTTTCGATTTACTAACCGGGCAATACGTTGTCTTATGCAGCGTTTCATTTACTCTGCAGCCACTTTGACATCTTCCGTGTGACACTCCGTGCACTTCTGCAGGGCATGATGACGTGACGGATGGGGTAAACTAATGAACAACATAAGTGCTATATCACAAACGTTAGGGTGTCGGACAAAATTCTTAGCGGAATTGATTCCAGTTTTAACGTTCTGCGTTCAAATCCTGCTGAGCTCAGTTTTGCCTTACATTCCTTCAGGGTCAATGGAATCGACTGCCCTCTCTGCCCTAAAATTGCTGGTTTTGAATCCTGCAACGAAACGGCATCTCTTTCAAGAAGAATGTTATGATCTCGGTTACTCATGCACTAAGAAAATCGGACTATCGGCCCTATGAGTCTTAAAAAACAAAAAAATGACAAAGTGGATTTTTTCCAGATTTGAACACAGAGAAAGAGTAATGAAATAAATACAGTTTAACTGAGTGTGACTGGATTTGAAAGTTTACCGGACTCATTGTAACTAGAATTGAAAGTTTACCGGACTCATTGTAACTGGAATTGAAAGTTTATCGGACTGATTGTAACTGGAATTGAAAGAGTCAACTATGCGACATTTGTCACGATGAATCGAAATCAGCTGTTATATTAAGGCTACAACTATCTGTGGAGATTATCAGTTGTTTATGCTCTAATTGCATGCATAGGTAAATTTGGTGATTAAACAACGGAAATATGCATAGTAGTAGCAACCGACGGATGATATATCTAGACAACCTGAATGTGAAAATATTTCCTGGAAATCAAACGAGTAACGAAACGTTTTAAATTACGAATAAATATTTTAGCCAACACTGTGTAATTTAAACTCAACTTCGAGAGTATCGAAACTAAAAACTTGGTCCTTAGCTATCTTAGCGACGCTCTATACGAACATACGTGTGTATGTGTGTGTGTTTGCGTGTGTTTGTCTAAGATGGTGGACCTCAGAATATATTCCTGACACATGCAATCTACAATAACACCATTAAACACTTCGTTATCGAAAGCACATAATGCTATCCACGTTTCTGCCTCTCCTTAGATCGGCGACAGTATTAATGTGTTCAGTAAAATTATCACACCATCAGTAAAAGATGGTTTCTACTACCTTTCACTCCATCGTAAAAATCCACTAGATTAACATTTCAGCGTTTACTCGATAAAGTCGTGACTGACATATATATATATATATATATATATATATATATATGATTGTACGTATGGGAATATATATACAGGTGTGTGCGTGGACGTGTGGGCATTTGTAACCGTATATGTGCTTGCGTGTGCATATGTGTGTGTGTGTGTGTGTGTGTGTGCGTGCGCGTATGTGTGTTTATTTCTACGTGTATGAATGCTTGTATACATATATGTGCACACACATCTATATAGGCATGTATGTATACACATATATATGTATGAATACATATGTAACTATATATATATATATATATATGTATATATATATATATATATATATATATAT
>NC_069000.1:12469208-12470845 GCF_001194135.2 Octopus bimaculoides
CACACACACACACACACACACACACACACACACACACACGAGTGGCTGCTGAAAAGTTTCTGGCTTTAGGTAAAAGAAAATACAGGAGGATCGGTTAATTATGATTTTATTCAACATATTCCCCTTTTAAATTCACAAACTTATCTCAGCGGTCCTTCAGTTTTTGTGAGCCCTCTTAAAGAACTCGGGAGGTTGGGATTCCAGCCAGGCCTTTCTCTATACCCTTAAAGCCACAAATTTTTAATATATTATATTCCCGTTTAAGACGGTGAGTTGCTAGAATCGTTAGCACGCCGGGTCAAATGCTTAGCGGCATGTCATCCGTCTTTACACTTATGAGTTCAAATTTCGCTGGGATCTACTTTGCCTCTCATCCTTTCGGGGTCGATTAAAATACGTACCAGGTGAGCACTGGGGCCTTTGCAATTGACTTACCCACTCTGCCGAATCTGATGGCTTTGTACCAAAATTTGAAACCAATCTTTTCTATTCCATTTTTTGACATTCTGTTAAACAACTTTTCAAAAAGTTTTAAATCATCATTATTTTACTAAATATGGCACACAGTACACTATTTTAGATGACAAATCTTCACTGAAGTGAAGAGATATGGCTCTACTTCTTTGTTGAACACGTTCTGTTCTTCTGATTGTTTAACACCGGGCTAACAATGACTGAACAAACCTATAATCAAAAACATAACAGTTGTGGGACTGGAACCCACATCCAGTTTAAACATGATATATATGATTGGATATGGATTGCGAAGAGATTTAAGTTTCCCTGACGAAAGACCTCTAACATCCTCTCATAGAAACAGATTTATTACTAGCACAGTGTATATACCGAGAAATTACTGTGTCAAAGTAGCGAAGTAATAATGATCTTTCCGTCGATAAGGGATATGTTATATTGCCTAAACTTTTAGTCTATTATGAGATTTAGGCAAGTATTTTGCTCACGTATCTACCGTTATATAACTCTTATGTGTATGTGTCATCACAGAGAGAACGATCGATAAGCAAAAGTTGTAAGTTGTGTCCCTTGATAGATACACTGATAGAGGAGAAAATATTCTTAGTTAAATCAAAGTTAGATACGTTCATAGATAAAACGAATAGAGAGAATGAAACGACTGTTTGATAAGAAACCATTAGGTGCTACGCTTAATAGATTGACAGATTACATAGAAATGTGCCGGATAATGATAAAAACATATACATCGTTGGAAGAATGGCTAGAATGCCGCGCAGACGACGTTGTTGCTTTCAAGTGCAGACTTTTATATACTGAGTTCAAATCTCGCTCGCTGCCGACTTCGTCTTTCATCCTTCTGATCTCAATGAAATTTAGTCTAATTCGAATATATAATAAACAGTTTTCATATATTATTTTCTTAAGGACTTCAAGAGTATTTTCAATTTCCTTTCTTTTCTATATACATTTGCTGAAGCGGAAAAACTTATTCCCTTGCGTATATATGAGTGCACACATGTGTTTGTATATGTAAACATATAAATGCATGCATTTATGTATGTACTTATACATACATACATACATACACATACACATACATACATACATACATACATACATACACATATATATATATACATATATATATATATATATATATA
>NC_069000.1:12471475-12472758 GCF_001194135.2 Octopus bimaculoides
ACACACACACACACACACACACACACACACACACACACACACACACATGTATATACGATGGGCTTGTTTTAGTTTTTGTCTACCAAATCCACTCACAAAGCTTTGGTCGGCCCGACGCTACAGAAGACACCTGCCCAAGGTGCTACGCAGTAGCACTGAACTCGGAACCATGTGGCTGGCAAGCGAGCTATGCAAATATGTATGTATGTATGTATGTATGTATGTATGCGCTTGTGTGTGAGTGTATGTACATGTATGAATATGCATGAACGCATGAGTGTGTCTTTGTAAGTCACTCTCCTTTTCTCTCTATTTTTCCATTCGTTTCTCTTTCTCTCTGTCTTTGTCTGTCTGTCTCTCGCTCTCCCTCTCTCGCCCACTATTTCTATATACCTCTCAACCCATTTTATTTCTTTTCTCTCCGACTATTATTTTCCAGTCGTTTTTAATAAACCTCAGCATATTAAATTTGATGCAAGTATTCTGTTGAGAATACTGCTTTAAGATAATATATTTTCACCATGTTTTTCTATTCATTTCCCAATTGTTTTTGCTTTCTATGTTTTACATGCAATATCCAAATATTGCATGTAAAACACACAATCGTTACTGTTCCGGAACAAAATGCTTAGCGGTATTTCGGCCGCTTTTGCGTAATGATTTCAAATACTGCCGATAGCTACATTGTTTTTCATCCTTTCGGCGTCGATAAAATGCGTACCAATAGAACATTCGGGTCGATATGATCGACTTATGCCACTCCCTTCAAAGTTGCTGGCCTTGTGACAAAATTTTGCTTCAATATTTGGACATGAAAAGTCAGTAAACTCGCAAAATCGTTACTGTTCGTGGAAAATTGCTTAGAGACATTTCGTCAGTTTTTACGTACTGAAACCAAATACTGCCAAGGTTGACTTAGCCTTTCATATTTTCGGGATTCAATACAATAAGTTGAGCATTGGGTTCGACTCTCTCCCAACGGAAAAAAAAATAATAATCGACACCCTCTTCCACAGAAAAATCGACTCAGTCCCCGCCGAAAAAATAATCCACTCCCTCCCCCGCCGAAAAATTGACTCCCTGCCGAAAAAAAATCGACTCCCTCTCCGCCGATACCGACATCCTCCCTGGTGAAAAAAGTATATTGCTGGCCTTGTTCATATATCTTTTTATGCTTTACCTGTTTCAATCATTAGACTGCGGCCATGCTGGGACACCGCCTTGAATTTTTAGTCGAATGAATCGACCCCAGTACTTATTTTTTTAAGCCTGGAACTTACCTT
>NC_069000.1:12473351-12475094 GCF_001194135.2 Octopus bimaculoides
AGTACTTAATCTATCGATCTCTTTTGCCGAACCGCTAAGTTACGGGGACATAAACACGCCAGCATCGGTTGTCAAGCGATGTTGGGGGGACAAACACACACATACAAGCATACACACACACATACATATATATACATATATACATATATACGACGGGCTTCTTTCAGTTTCCGTCTACCAAATCCACTCACAAGGCTTTGGTCGGCCCGAGGCTATAGTAGAAGACACTTGCCCAAGATGCCGCGCAGTGGGACTGAACCCGGGACCAAGTGGTTGGTAAGCTAGCTACTTACCACACAGCCACTCCTATGCACACACACACACGACGGGCATTTTTTCAGTCTCTGTCTACCAAATCCACTGGCAAGCCGTTGGTCGTCCCGAGGCTATAACAGAAGACACTTGCCCAAGACGCTAAGCAGTGCGAACTGAGTCCGGAACCACGTTGTTGGGAAGCAAGTTTCTTAACTCACAGCAACTCTTGCGGCTATAAAAAGGATTATTTCGTTATACATATCTTTATTCACTTTACTCCTCACTTTCCCACTCATTTTCCTATTTCTCTGCTGGTCTCTATTTATTTTCGTCTATTTATCTTCCTATTCCCTGTATAATACTCCTTGTATCACTGATCTAGTTTACGTCATTCTATCACTCACTGCATCAGTCTGTATTTTAAATCCATTATATATTCTTTGCATATTTGTCGGTTTGGTCGTCATGTGTGTCTCTTTTGTTTCTTCTCTGAGTTTCTCCATCAAACATTATACCTCTCTCTTTCCCTCCTCCTATATTCTCCATTTATCTGTAGTCAATGTTCCCCCCTCTTTCCCACCGCCCATCTCTCTGTCTCGCTAACTGTGTCTCTCTCTACCTCTCTCTACAATTCACGATGCGTGTCTGCTGCTCTCTCCTTCTGTTTTTTCACTCTCTTGTCTCTCTGTTTAATCAATAGGTTTTTCACAATTGCTCGCTGCAATTGAATGGAACAAAATAAATGAAACATTGGTAAAATGAATACGAAAACTGCAAATGTACATTATAAAGTTTATTTAAAGGTAGCAGCTTCTATAAATCAACGGTGAGAACACAATGGTTGGGCCAAGACAGAATTACTTACTTGGCAATAATAGAAATAAAAAAAAAACAACAGCAATAACAACAATAAAAACAACAACGACAAGCAATAAGCAAGGCATTATAACAACAACAGCTGTAGCAAAACTAATGAAAAACTGCAACAAAATAAATAAGCTCCAAAAAATAAATCAAGAAAAAAAAAACAGGAAATGACTCAGAAACAGTAATATTTTTACTTTTTCCATTCTCTGTATTTTCGCAACTGTTGCAAAGCAAAGAGTAAACTTGTAATTGCAGAAAATAAAATAAAATAAAATAACCTTTTGCTCTTGCAATAACAACAAGAATATAATAACCGATTTCATCCATTAGCTCGCGACCGACAATTTTCCATGATGTTTTCTCATTTGTGTGTGTTTGGTGGTGGTGGTCGTGACCGCGGTAGTTGCTGGAGTGTATAGTCGATTAAATCAACATCAGTAATTGACTGGTTCTTATATCGTAGAGCCCAGAAGGTTGGAGTGGGAGAAGTAAAATGCACATTTGCAGGATTTGAACTCAGAAATAAATAAAGACAAAGTATTTTATCCTTTTTTTACCTTTTCTTTTTAATCGTTAGCTTGTTTCAGTCACTGAACTGTGGGCTTGCCGTGGCATCACCTT
>NC_069000.1:12475609-12477506 GCF_001194135.2 Octopus bimaculoides
TATATATATATAACAAGGTATTCTACACGGTTTCCGTATAACAAATTCACTCAGAAGTTGGTGTACGTCCCACGACTAAAGTAGAAGTCACTTATCCGAAATGCCGTACAGAGGGACTGTACCTGAAATCACGGGTTTTAAAGCTTATTAACCACATAGGCCACGCATGCTTATATAATACAACATACATGCATACTTTCATATTAAACACTTATACACACACACACACACACACACATGAGAAAATCAGCTCCATGCTGCATAATATGATTGCGCATCATGTCGCTTATCTCGTTTGCATGTAATTCTTTTTTTAGCTTGTAAAATTTGAAAGTGTTCAGAATTTATGTCTGATAAAATTGTTAAAGAAACGGAATTTTACATTGCAAGATTAGCATTTAGGCATGAAATGTATTGCATTACTAGTTCCTTATGTTTTACATAAGTGCTCCTGTCAGAAATTTAAGCGTTTACATTGATAAATATTTAGGTGTCATCCTGCTTATCTCATTAATTAACACATGAAACCAAAGAAGTTGAGGTTGCGCAATTAGCTGCAAGGAATTGGAATGTATTTTCCATTCCAGCAAGGGTAATTATTTTGCACCATGTTTGTATGTATGTATGTATATGTGCAGGTTTGTATGTTTTGTTTTAAGTATGCCTTCTCATGCAGATTCTTGCATATCTAGACATACCCATATATACTTAAATGATAAACCTCTGGAAAGTTTTAGAGATTTTTACAGTTCCGTGATGGATTGGATTTTTAGTCTTCGAATCAGCCTTCTCCTTTCTGGTTTTAAGTAGCCTAATTTCTCAAGATTGGTATTTAGTCAGTTTGTTACATATCCTACTGCCCCAATAATTACTGCTATAAACCTGAACTTATAATCTGAACTTGTAATATGTAAGTATTGTATGCCTGCATGTATGTAAGCTGTGTATTGCTACTATTATTGTCTTTGACAAAGCACATAACTGTAAATGATGATGATTCAGGCTATATAGCCAAATTCAAGGCAGCATCTGTTAATGACTTCAGCAAATGTGTAGCTGACATGAAAAGTATTGAAATATTACAGATTGCAACAGCACTTGATCCATGATATAAGAACTTGAAGTGTTTATCAGACGATTCAAAAGTGCAAACTTAGTTACTTATTGGACAACAAATAGCAGTTGATGTTAATGATGATCGGTTGAAGACTAATGCAAAAGATGATACTAACAGTGTCAATAAAACTATATGCGAACTTAATGAAAAACGTATTAAGCTCATGGATTCTGACTCAGAATTAGAAGAGGGTGTCGAAAACGTTTCTGATGAAGTACAGTGATATAAAATGGAGAAAAAAGTTGCTGAATCAGTCGATCCACTACAATGGTGGAAACTTAATGAAAATCGATATCCGAAATTGGCATTTTTTGACAACACTGTTCGGTGTACACCAGCTACCTCGGTTCCGTGTGAACGATTATTTAGCACTGCTGGTTACACTGTTAACACGACGCGCTCATCACTTGAACCAAATACAGTTAACATGCTTATGTGTTTGCGTAACTGGTTATCCAACAACATTTGAGTGAGGAAACTCCTATGGTAATGTTTTTTAACTGAATTTTAACTGAAATATCATAAAATTGTCAATAAATGCAACCGTAGACATTTTTGTGTTTAACCGAAATTAACTATTAATTAATCGTTAATTTCTCAAAAGTTAATTATTAAAATTAAATTAATCATTACCACGCCTAATATATATATATATTAAAAGTCATGGTACAATATATATATATAAATATATTTCAAAATCCGTGTACTATTATGACAACTTACTGATTGTCCTAAACTATATATATATATATATATATATATATATATATATATATATAT
>NC_069000.1:12478106-12484449 GCF_001194135.2 Octopus bimaculoides
ATATATATATATATATATATATATATATATATATATATATATATATATATATATATATATATACACACATACATATATGTATATACATATATATGTGTATGTATGTATATGTATATAATCATACACACAAACATATACACGCACACACGCACACACGCACACACGCATACACACATACATGCATACATTCATGCATGCTTATATACATACATGTACGGTATGAGAAGAGAAGGGCGAAGACTGGAAAAAGAAACAGCTTAAATTTTTATATATTTCTCACATTTTTTCACTTCAGTCGACAGATTTAGTGCCTTTACACTACATTTAAAGACGTTCTGAAGTTCTTAAATGCATTCAAAGAGCTATCATATCACCATTAGCTCCGCTCTACGCTCTTCAAGCGGGATGTCCAAAATCATTTAAGCATTCCAAGACTTTGCTCATTTCTTTTATATGTTTACGTACGATGGGAGTTCTGTATGAATGCAATTTTAATCGTTGCAAAGTTAAATTGACACCGCTGCTGACTACTAACACTACTAACACTACGGCTACTACTACTACTACTACTACTACTACTACTACTACTACTGCCATCACCGCCACCACCTTGAGCACCGCCACCGACAACACCACAATAACCACCACCACCACCATCAACATCACAACTACTACTACTACCACTAGTGCTTCTGCTGCTGCTGCTACTGATGCTGCTGCTACTGCTGCTGCTGCTAGAACAACAACAACAACAACAACAACAACAACAACAACTACTACTACTACTACTACTACTACTACTACTACTACTACTACTACTACTACTACCTGCTGCTATTTTTGATGTTTTGGTACCATATATTATTTTGAAAAGAAACATGATTCCAGTGCATTGCAGTTTCCTATCAGTTCTTTATTTCGCTACACATGTTTTCAATGAATTCTAATTACAAAAATTGTTACAGAAGAATTAAATGATGCAATTTACTCGCAAATATATTTCTAATATTTAGAGATTAAGAATTTTTGCTGTTATTATTATTATTATTATTATTATTATTATGGAGTTCGAATTCCGCCGAGATCGACTTTGCCTTTCATCCTCTCAGGGTCGATAAAGTAAGTATCAGTTACGCACTGGGGTCGCTGTAATCGACTTAATCCCTTCCCCCAAATTTGAGGCTTTGCGCCTCCAGTAAAAATGATTATCATTATGAAGGAGTTCAAATTCCACCGAGGTCGACTTTGCCTTTCATCCTTTCGGGGTCGATTAAACAAGTACCAGTTGTGCATTGGGATCGATATAATCGACTTAATCCGTTTGTCTGTCCTTGTTTGTCTCCTCTGTGTGTAGCCCCTTGTGGGCAGTAAAGAAATAAGCATGTCTATATTCTCCCCAACTACTTCTGCTCGTGATCAGAGATGCATATATTTGATCAGTGATGTAAATATTGCCAATGTCTAGTGGAACAACATTGTTTTCCTGATCAAACATTTTCCCGATAAGCGGTGACTTGGTGTAAAAAGACAACAATGATGACGGTGACGGCGACAATGACAAAGACGACTACACACGATCGTTTACAATTTCTAGCAAGACATTTTATGCTTTCGTTTACGATAGTTGTACAGAATATCCTCGAGGTACAGGAAGTGTATATAGTCAAAGACAATACAATACATTGCCTTTGAAGCGTCTTTTGGAAACCTTACTAAACATTCTCCAGTTTTCTCTTTTGTATTAGAATTCACTTTGTTCATTTGACCTTTGATATTATCTAACAGTAAATAAATTTAATTTTCTAAGAGAATATAACTATCATAACTATATGATATTAAAATGTTTATTCTAACATGTTGCTTCCTTTGAATCTCTGTCTTAATAACGAATAGCTGACATATTGTGCGAAAGCATTTAGGTTCATGACTTTTTAAATATAACAACGTAAGTCATTGTAATAGGACAATCTTCAGGGGAGGCGCAATGGCCCAGTGGTTAGGGCAGCGGACTCGCGGTGGTAGGATCGCGGTTTCGATTCCCAGACTGGGCATTGTGAGTGTTTATTGAGCGAAAACACCTAAAGTTCCACGAAGCAGGGGATGATGGTGAACCCTGCTGTACTCTTCCACCACAAGTTTCTCTCACTCTTTTTTCCTGTTTCTGTTGTACCTGTATTTCAAAGGGCCAACCTTGTCACTCTCTGTGACACGCTGAATCTCCCCGAGAACTACATTAAGGATACACGTGTCTGCGGAGTGCTCAGCCACTTGCACGTTAATTTCACGAGCGGGCTGTTCCGTTGATCGGATCAACTGGAACCCTCGGCGTCGTAACCGACGGAGTACCAACCGACCGACAGGACAATCTTTAGATCACCGGAAAAATGCATTGTGGTATTTACTACGGCCTTCTACGTTTCTGAGTTCAAATCTTGTCTAAGTCTTTTTTTTCCTTTCACCCTTCCGGTGTCGAAAAACTTAAGACATCTGACAATTACTGAGGTCGATTTAATCATCTTAGTCTTATTCCCACCCAGATTGCTGACCTTGTGCCTACATCAGGAACAGTATTATAACTTCTACATAAAAATATATTTTAATATAAATACCTCCTTATATAGAATATAACGGTTTATGACTAACTTTGCCATTAGATATGTTGATTAAGAAAGAACAATATGCATGAGATCAGCAAAACAGAATATCACTAAAGAAATGTCCATTGAAGTAAATGACAGCGGCCGTCTTTAAATTTCTATGAGATGACCAAAAAGTAACTTTACTTATACATATTCGAACATAGATAATTGAAATTCCAAATGTAATTAAAAACCCAATCAATCGATGGGGTTGAGCAAAGGTAGTACTGTAAGAGTCTTCAAATTTCTACAAAATACACAAACAATAACAGAGTGCAACACGACTTTCGTTCTTTTGTAGCAATTACTATTTTCTATTTGGTTATCGCTAGAAAGTATAAAAATGGCTAATCTTTCCTTTTTTTCTTTTGTTACAGTTATTCAAACCTTAAAGAATCCCTCAACACATAGCTATGATGCTCCTCCACTGCTCCAGCTCATGGTCAGAGGTTCATATATTGTCAGCCATTAAGAGACATGCTCAAGTGGTTAAGGTCAAGCAACTGGCAAGCAAATCTGTGGTATTTAGCAGAATATTTGCTATAACGATATTTCTACCTGAGCAACTCAGCGCTGAATTTTTCTAAAATGTAAAGAAAAATAGGTTATCTTCAAAACATTGATGTCCATGACACAAAAGCAAACTTTCAAGGGAATAGTAGTCATTTCCTTTGATTTCTAGATAGAAGGTAATAGAAAATAACACTTTCTGACTCAAGGCAAAAAAGAGTAATAATGTTCTTACACAGTGTAATCGAGCGAATATAATTTAAAATCCCTAGGGAGAATCACATCAGTCGATGAAGCTGACCGAAGGTGGTACTGTACTGGTCTTCTTTACATTTCTATAAAATAGACAAGCGGTAACTTTTCCAATGAATAATTGAACAATGATAATTTAAAATCCTAATGTATTAGGGCGAATCACATCAGTCGATGGGGCTGAGCAAAGATGGTAACATAATTCCGTCATCTTTAATGTAGCAACGGTTTCCGCTTTATGAATACATTGCACATTTATGAGAAAGTTAATCAAATATAAACACAGCAATTTCAAGAAAGTGACAAGAATCAAGTTAAAATTTAAGAGCTCTCGAGAAATAGAAATGGCTAATGTTTCAGGGATTGTCCTAAAAAGACAATTAATTTCAATAACATACACGCTATTGCAGGTCAGAGGGTGTTCTATGACTGAATGGTTAAAGAGTTTCCTTTGCAGTCAAAAGGTCCCAAGTTTCGATACCCTTGTTCTCTTAAAACTACTACTATGGGCGCACACACTAGAAAGAATTATTGTTGTTGTTAAGGCGGCGAGCTGGCAGAATCGTTAGCACGCCGGGCGAAATGCTTAGCGGTATTTCGTCTACCGCTACGTTCTGAGTTCAAATTCCGCTGAGATCGACTTTGCCTTTCATCCATTCGGGGACGATAAATTAAGTACCATTTATACACTGGGGTCGATATAATCGACTTAATCCCTTTGTCTGTCCTTGTTTGTCCCCTCTGTGTGTAGCCCCTTGTGGGCAGTGAAGAAATAAGAATCGTTAGCACTCCGGGTAAAAGGCTTAGCGGATTTTCGTCCGTCCTTACGTTCTGAGGTCAAATTCTGCCGAGGTCGACTTTGCCTTTCATCCTTTTGAAGTCAATAAATTAAGTACCAGTGAAACATTGGAGTCGATGTGATCGACTGTCTCCTTCCTCCAAATTTCAGGTTATTATTATTGTTGTTTTCACGCCCTGTACTACATTTCATTTTCCCCTCAAATCTGACGCCGAGCGATATAGGCTCATAATTTAATACCGAAACATTATCGATCTACAACATTATTTATACCCGCTTTTGACTATATCAGTTACATAAACGAAATATAAAAACAAAGCATAAACAACAGAAGCTTTATCTACTAACAACCATTTCCCATTACGGAGAACTCAGTGTCGTACTTATATTTATTACTGAGAAATGATTTGGGAAAGATAGAGAATAATATTTTTAAAAAAAACGGAGGGATGGTGTTAGCAAAAGGATGAGGGAAGGGGCGAAAACAGAATGAATTAATCATAAAAGAATGATTTAATATATAAACCGATAGACATTTACATTCAAACAAACTTCCTACTCAAATTGGTACACGGCCAGAAACGTCGGGTCAGAGGGAAAGTTGATTTCATCGACCCCTATTGCTCAACTGGAACGTTCAACTGGAACATTCAAAACAGTTTAACTGGAATATTCAAAACAGTTTAACTGGAATATTCAAAACAGTTTAAAGTAATGATATACGAAGTGATGTTACATTAATTTTGTCCAACCTCTGTAGAAACGAGGGAGTGCTGAAAAGTTCCTGCCTGTGGTTAAAAGAATATACAGAAGGAACAGCTAATTATGATTTTATTCCACATACTCCCCTCTCAGGTTCACACCCTTTTTGCAGCAGTACTTCAGTTTTTCTAAACCCTGTTAAAAGAATTCGGAAGTTTGGGCGTCCAGTTAGGCCTTTCGTGATACACTTAAAGCCAGGAACTTTTCAGCACCCCCTAATTTACATATTCATAAATAATGCATGCATGTAGATGCGCATGCATGCATATTTAGGCGTTTATTAAAATATGTATTTACAAGTAATTCATGATTTATAACAGCATTTCTCGAGCAATTAGGTAAAAAGATACCTCGCGAAAACTAATTAAGATGTACCCCGTGGAGTACGGATGTGTCTTATTACTACATAGAGACAGACACACGCACACACTGGCGCATGTGTGGAAACACACCTACCCGGGCGTGCACACACAGTTTGTTGAAACTGAATGCTTACTTCACAAAAAGATCACAGAGGTTTGAAACTCGAGTCGTGAGATAAACATCCATTTTCAGTAAACCAAATATGGTGCAACGTGTATTGAGTACTTCTCTCTCGTTTGCTCGAGACCGTTCAATGATTGTATATATATGTATGTGTGTATGTGCGTGTGTATAGACATACTCACACACACACATGCACACGTATGTATATGAATATATATATATATATATATATATATATATATATTCATATACATATATATATATTTGCATATATATATATATAGAGAGAGAGAGAGAGAGTGAGAGAGAGAGAAGTATTATTATGTATGCATATATGCGCGTGTGTGTATGTGTGCATGTGTAACGCATACTGAATTTGACCACGTGGCTCAGAAGATCTCGTCTTGATATTACTTGTTCCACCCCAATCCGTAGCATCAAAGACAGGCATCATTTACCTGAGCCTCGTGAAAGAAATAGAACCGCCAAAGGCTATTCAAAAGACCGTCGGATAGATTGTAAATGCTGCTTCACACGAAAGACGTATTTTTATAATATTTCCGTTATTACAATCGCAGCGCATTTTTATAAATTCATTATAAACTCCATATATACTGTGATTTGCAGTGATTTGAACCCTGCTGCAAGTCATTTGTCGTCTTGATATTTGCAACTGTTTCTGTGTATGATTGTAACACCGTGGGCGTAGAGAGTAAAGTTTTTTATACGACTCTCATTGGTGTTCCGCTGGGTGTTCATGTATTCATATATTACATATGGAAAGCTGACTGCTACAAACACGATCATATCCGGAGGAATTTTACACACATACTCACTCACATGCACAAACACACACACACACACACACACACACACACACACACACACACACACA
>NC_069000.1:12486663-12487292 GCF_001194135.2 Octopus bimaculoides
TTACAAGCATGTATACATATATATATATATATAAATATATAGATGGTGTATGTGTTTGTATATATATTTATGTGTGTGTGTGTGTGTGTGTGTATGTATATATATATCTATCTTTATATGTATACATGTATACATATATGTATATATATATATATATATGTATGTATGTATATACAAACACATGCACACGTATACACCTACACACGCACACGCACGCACATACACATACACACATACACACATACACACATACACACAAATATTTGTATATCATTATAAGCAATCATATTATTACTAAACGAGAAAGTACCGCGCCCAGAAATACTTTTAGATGCATACACATGCACTCATGAATAGATTTATTGCTTGTATAGATGTATATTTGAAATGATGAATGTTCCGTTCAAATTAATGAAAATGTTTTGAAGAATACGTAAGTGTGTAGATATTTGGTATACATTTAGATCAATCATGCAGTCATTTAGATGAAATCCTAAATGTATTTTGTGTTTGTATATATGTACATGTGTGTAGGTATGTATTTTTCTTTGTCTCTTCCTCTATCTCTTATTGTTTTTCTCTCTCTTTCCCTCTCTTTATATATATATATATATATATATATATATATA
>NC_069000.1:12487366-12489779 GCF_001194135.2 Octopus bimaculoides
TGACAGAAGTAAATTGACTACTTATAATCATTAAAATTTATTTAAATTTTGAATTATAGATTCGAAAATATTTTTTAATTATTATAATGTGAATATCTAATATTTAGTAGACGTGCCGTTTGCATTTTTCAATGCAATGACCCTATTAAGCATGTTACGGATCAGATGACGAATATTCTCTTGCAGAATTTCTTGCCAAGTTTCATATAATAATCTCAAAAGATCTGGCTTTGAAGATGCTTTCTTGTTCTTTTATGAAGTGTCCTGTCCATTATGTCCCAGATGTGTTCACTAGGGTTCATATCTGGTGATTTGCTTGACCATTGAAGGTTTTTAATGCCATTCTCATCCAAAAAATCTTGGGTCATTTTAGTTGCGTGAAAGGAGTCCCGTCTTCCATAAATAAAGATTCTGCTTTAATCCCTTCACCACTGAAGAAGATTGTAAGGAGTCCTTTCCGCAATATTGGCACGTATTTATCTGAGCATAATCACAATCCTCCGATTAATGTAGACAAAAATACTTTGGCTCATCTATGGTGTGTAACGCCTTGAAGATGTATGCCCAAGGATACTGCAGAAAATGCGAAAAATCTAATCCTTATTAGAGCAGAATTTGGAATCATGGATTTTCAAGGAACGAGAGATCTATGCACAAAACACTTGTCCCTTAAAAGACTTTTGCAACTTTTATGCAGATTAACATTTTATTCCTCTTATGAGGAATGTGCGCTTCGAAAACTGCGTTCTATTGTAGCCCCGGTTACACTAAATCTTTGCGAGTGAATTTGGTACATGGAAATTGGGTGGAAGCTTATGGACTGTGTTTGTATGTGTGTATATGTATTGGCATGTGCTTTTTTGTTTACTCCTACACCACTTGGCAACCAGTCTTGCTTTGTTTTCGCCTCCTAACTTATCAGTTCGACAAAAGATATCGAAAGGTTAAGCACGAGTTTCAAAATTTTAATAAGTACTGGGCTTGATATATTCGACGAAACACTTTAATTCGGTGCCCCAGCATGGTCGCAGTCGTATGACTGAAGCAAGTAAAAAGATAAAAGGTTTCACGCGCACACACACACAAACACACAAACACACACAAACACACACAGACATACACAGACACACACGCACAGAGTGACGTATTTCAGCTAACCCTAACTCTAACCCTAATTCTCCATCTCCATTTCCATCATTGGACCTTATCTTTAATTTTTCCTTCAAAACTTATTCCTACCCTGAATGCATTTCTGACATGCTTACTGCCTCACTTCCGCGTTTTATCCGTCTATCTGCTCCAACATTACAACCTCATCATCATTACTTATCATCGTGTTAACTGCCGTGGCTTGATAAGAAAATTTCAATATAACATCAATAATGACTATTTCTAGCGAGCGGACTATCTAGGTCCTAATTATCAGAATATTCGCTATTTCTACAACCTTATCACTGTCATGGAATCTGGTCTTCACGTCTGTAATAAGCATCTATCACTCACCCCACCTCTTCCATTAGAATTACCTCTACAAGAATCTCAGATGACAGTTACAATTACATCTAAATCGTTCTGACAACGATAACCAATAACTGGTCATTTCCTTTTTCATTTCGCTCCTCTTCGGTTCACTTTCTTCGACAGATCCATAAGAACTGGCAGCGATTACAAATAATAGTAACCTTTTCCTATGCACGCAACTAAAAACAATACACACATATACATGGACACGCGCATACATTCACAGATTCCTACACACGAGACACAAATGCACACGAACACATGCCAACAAGAACTTATAATTTCTTTCATCGGAATCTTCATTAAATAATGAGTAACATCATTAACACTAGTATTGTCATTTGCATCGGGTGTGTAGTCGATACCGGGCATATAGTACAAGGTTTAGCTCTGTAAGATCTGTATATCAGGCATCTCCATTCAATCACATATTCCATTGATGCTAACTCTTTCCATTTTAGTTTCATCATTTGCCTACTTCCATTCAATTCATCCTTTAAACTGGAATTAGAATATATTGTAAAATAACCAAAATGTACATTTGATAAGCCGAAGTCATGTGTTGAATTATAGGAGAAGAGGTTTGCTGGAATCTAACGTAATTTATTTCTAAATAGGCCAAGAAGACGAAGGATTAAGAACGGGACACTTGAAGGAAATGACGTCTGATGGAGAAACAAATAGAGTTAAGATGGACGCTTGATTCGTTGTGAAAAGCAATTCCATAGCTGAATCAGACTAGCATTCGCTTAAGATCTTTTACGAGATGAATATTAAAAGCAAGAAAATCAATCTTTGTAACACTTATCCGAATACAAACTGTGATTGCCCATATACTTGATAACATATGTATACATACATATATGTTTGTATCTATCTATCTATCTATATA
>NC_069000.1:12489871-12492614 GCF_001194135.2 Octopus bimaculoides
ATATATATATATATATATATATACATGTGTATGTGTATACGCACACACACACACACATTTGTTATCAAGTATTTTCTCTGAGTTCTCTATAGCTTCTTTCACTGTTACTCTTTCCCACACTAGTTCTTGCTCTCATTCGACCTTCCCTTGACGCTCTTTTCGTACCTATGGTTCATATGTCAGCCTTCTCTTAATCACTCTTCCTCTGCCTCTCTCTCTCTCTCTCTCTCTCTCTCTCTCTCTCTCTCTTTTTTTTTTTTCTTCGTCCCTCTCTGACCCCATGTTTCAACGTTTTGTCATTAATTCCCTCTCAAAATATTTCGCCTTTATTCTAATACTTACATTATATTCACGATATATTTTTCCTATTAAATTTCTGACCCATTCCATCTTCTGTAATCTTCAGCTCCTTACGTCATTTGAAACTCTCCTCCATTTGATTATATTTCTTTTCCTATCTCGCTGCCTCTGTATTATCATTACTCGATATATATATCTATCTCTCACCTTTTATTTCCCTGCGGTCTTGCATTTTTCACTCCCCCTCTCTCTCTCTCGCTCTCCCTCTCAATGTTAGCAACCACAACCGTCTCACTATCAAAAGGAGTCAGTTAATGTTTTCACACTTATCAATCTATTCCCTCATCATTGGTTCCGTGCAAACTACTTTTTCCATGTCTAAATTCTTTATAAAGATTCTGTGTATCCTGTCATATTTTCGCTTCGTCTGTTACCTTCTATGTTGAGCACGTAGATCACTCTCTTAACCTGCTGTCTCTGAAACTTTGCTTATTGAGTCTATCTATCTATCTATCTATCTATCTATCTATCTATCTATCTATCTATCTATATATATATATATTTTGTGTAGTCGTTCATTGCCCGTCCATCCACCACGAATCTATTGTATAGAATAGTCCTCCACTTTGTGAAATTGTTATGTAAATAACTAAAGAAGGGGAAGATTTCTATTGAGATTTGATGCATCTTCAGTCATAATTTCTGCTAACTGATGACAAACTATTTTATTCATAAACTTATCCAAATAAAGGCTTTTGAAAATGTGTTTCATAAACATAGATATTGTATCTGATTAAAATATTTTATTTATAAGAAAACCTCGACACTTCTAAATAATCAGCGCCTCGTTTGGAGTTTCTTCGAGGTTTCTCATCTCCTTGTAAGCTCACAAAGGACTGCTAGAGGTTTCTGTATTCTAAACTACTGCTCTAGGTAATAATATACATAATTTATTATCTACAATGTAATATGCATAAGATAAGGAAAAGGCATTGCACAATCATTAGCACGTCGGACAAAATATTGTGAAGTTTTCTTCTGGCCCTTTACTTTCTAAGTTCAAAAGCTGGCAAGTCAGTTTCGCATATCATCCACTGGATTCCGAGAAATTAAAGTACCAGGCAAGTACTAGAGTCACTGGATCCTCTAAAACTGCTCCCACTGAAAACTGCATGGAACAGGCGCTCCATTTAGAGAAATTGTAATCATGATCAATAGCAGGCCGTGGAAACCGAATAACCGGCATTATGACTCCTTAGACTCAAGAAGAATATGCATAAGTATGTCTAAAGTATACGATATCTTACTGCGACTCTGCAGTGAAAAGCAACAATCCGTATCTTATCACTATGTCCCGTCCCAAAATATTGTTTTATTGTGGTAGTACCGCTCATGCTGTCAGTATACATTTCGCTGTCCTGAACTTTGAAATGTTAAATGCTTTCTTCATGAGAATGACGATATCGGGAAAGGTCACCAATTAAAGTAAATTTATTCAAATCTCGAAATAAATTAGTATAATTGGTTTCAAATGATACGGGATTTTTGTTTTATTTGCTCATATTATTTGAAAACTGGTGGAAAGTGAAAAAGGAAAATCATAAAAAAAATATTAAAATAATAAAGCGAGGAGTAATAAGATGCAGAAGTAAAACAATGAATTGTGAATGAAACAATTGAAAGGAGAAAGAATGATGAGATTAAGAGATAGAGATAGAGAGAGGGAGAGAGATAGGGGGAGAGGAAAATAGAGATAGAAATAGAGGGAGGGAGAGTGACAGCGAGAGATAATGACAGTGAGGCAAAGAATGACAGTGAAGGTGGGAGCAGAGAAGAGAGAGAGAGAGGGGGAAAGATAAATGGACAGGGGTACGAAAAGACGAACAAGTAGAAAGTAGAACAGGAAAGAAAAGGCGGACGAAAAAAATACTAATTCAGAAAAAGGAACAAACAGAACAAAACGTATATTATGAAAGTAAGCAAGAGAATTAGATATGTTCAAGAAAAGAAATAAAACCGAGTTAAAAAAAATAAAAAATAGAAAAATAAAGAAGTAAGAACGTAATAGATAATAACAGATAAAACGATATTTATTGAAAAATCATCCCCTGAAGTAGAAGCAAAGAACTTTTTGGAGATTTCACGAAATTAGAATGTAGGAGTAAGATCTGTTGGCTGTCTTTAGACAGTTCTGTTACCATCAATCATATTTGCAAGTTAGACAAGCTAAAGAAAAGTAATTTCCAGTATTATACAACGCTGATAACTATGAATAGTACGATGGTTGCCAGATTTTTTCCGGGATGTTTTTTTTTATATATATACATATATGTTTTTTCAATAATACCATATACCTCTTCAATTACTTATTCGGATACATGTTAATAGAAGAACATTATTTTGCAATTCAGGAATACAATACGATGTGTATGTATGTATGTAT
>NC_069000.1:12493990-12496863 GCF_001194135.2 Octopus bimaculoides
GACATTGGGAATATTAAGAAAAGTAAAATTTAATTTTGTAAGTTATTTAGCTGCCGGAAATACAAATATATATATGTGTGTGTGTGTGTGTGCATATTAAATATTGAGTCTTGCGATGATGTATATGAAAATGATGATGACGATGATGATGATGATGATGACGGATGATCATGAATGATGATACTGATGGAAGATGATGGTGATGATGTTGATGATGATGATGATGATGATAACAATTTTGACGATGTTAACAATGGTAACAATGATTACGATTTTCGTAATGATTTTTATGATGATGATGATAATGATGTTGATGATAATGATGATGATGATGATAATGATGATGAT
This sequence comes from Octopus bimaculoides, assembly GCF_001194135.2. NCBI lineage: Eukaryota > Metazoa > Mollusca > Cephalopoda > Octopoda > Octopodidae > Octopus > Octopus bimaculoides. The sequence continues at coordinate 12,494,339 of NC_069000.1, forward strand.
GATAATGATGATGATGATAATGATGTCGAAGGTTAGGATTGCGATGATGATGAAACGACGACGACGACGACGACGATGACGACTGCGATGATGGGTGACGATGACGATGAAAATGATGAAGATGGTGGATAGTGGAGGCTACTGCTGTTGCTGCAGATGAAGCTGCCATGGTAAATGCGATGACCACGTGCTACACACCTTCCTTACAAGTACTGCTGTAAACAGCGGAAGTGAGCTAGAATGTTAAAACTTAGTACGACTATACACCAGTGTTCAAGGTCAATCTGTGCCAAGCAGCTTCACTCTACATGCTTTAGCTACGTTACTATCGCAATAGATCGGATATTTATTGATCACACTACGTATATATATATATATATATATATATATAAATACCTAAATGTATATAATATATATGGTTTTATGTACATAAGCTTAACTGAATATAGTAATATAGTTGTATACATCAAAGCAGCGGAACTATCACCTAGGGCTTCCATTTTCATCCACTTGAATTCCTCCATCCAACCCAGATCTATGTCCTCGTGTGTGAGTATTTGCGTACATGAGTATATATGCGTGTTTATGTGTATGTGTGTGTGTGTGTGTGCATGTATGTAAGTGTGTGTGCGCACGAGCGTATGTGTAGTGCTGCATTTATTTGACTTCACTCAGCTCATGTCTTCTGATGTCTTCAGATCTTTCATCATAGCTCTAACTGTTCGTTACTTGCGGAAGCATTTCTTTAACTTGCAGCTAACTCCATTACTATCTTCTCACTTATTTCACCTTCTCTCCTCCGATCCTTTGCCGTCCGTCTGTGTGTCTGTCTGTCTGTCTGTCTCTCTCTCTCTCTCTGTCGAGTTTACATATGTTTGTATATTACGTATGAACTGTATATCATAAATGTGTCATCCATCCATCCATCCATCCATCCATCCATCCATCCAAATGACATTTTGTATTCACGTTTTTTACTTTCCACACTTTGTAAATTACAAAACCTTCCCTCCCAATATTTTTGGGATATAGAACTAACTACTCTGTATAATGGAAAGTGGGATAACTTTTTAGCTCTGGATTGAGACTCTTCAAGAAATCAGGGCAAAAATGATAAAATCTAAAGAAAAATGGAAACAAAGATAAACGAATTAATTTTGTTCAAATAGGCAGAAGTAAGCAGTAAGAAGCGAAATAATATAATTCTTGTTTTTTAGCGAGTAAATGACAGTAGAAATTGACGTGACAACGTGGTGATGGGGAATGAAATGTATGTAAAATAGTTTTATGTATGTTAAACAGACATTATTCCTTTTGCAAAATAGTTATGTATGTCTGTGTGTCGAGAGCGTGTGAGATGAATTTGTATTGAAGTATGACTCATGCATATTCATATATGTGTATGCGTGCAGGAGGTGGAGGAGTTATATGCTCGAGTATGTTCGCGTGTGTATGACGAGTTAGGCAATCTTTTAATGGACGGTATATGCAGGAGGTTGGAGGCGCGTGGCTTAGTGGTTCGGGTGTCAGCATCATGATCGTAGGAGTGTGGTTTCGATTCCTGGACCGGGCGACGCGTTGTGCTCTTGAGCAAAACACTTCATTTCACGTTGCTCCAGTCCACTCAGCTGGCAAAAATGAGTAACGCTGCGATGGACTGGCGTCCCGTCCAGCTGGGGAACGCATACGCCATTGAAACTGGGAAACCGGGCCCATGAGCCTGGCTAGGCTTTATAAGGGCGCATTTATTATTATTTTTTTATATGTAAGAGGTTAACGGTATGGATGTTAGTATAAATTAGTATAAATATTACAATATTCACAACAAAACCGAGAAACAGGTGAAACAAGGAGTAATATGTTGCAAATTGAAGTAGCACACCAAAATATCCCCAAGACACCTGCTGAAGGCTGGAGGGTATATCAGCCGAAACGTTGTGTTAACAACAAGTAAGATCAGGACAAATATGCGTCAATTGTAAATAATGTAAATAACGTACATCACTGAAATCTTGAAAATATGAAATAGTGCATGATGAATTCAAAACAGAGTTATCCAAATGCTAATTAATTAACCACATAATCTCTCCGGATAAAACAGTCAACGAAACTCTTATCAGATTTATTGTTAGTCTTTACGTAAATTCCTTCTTAATACTATAACGTTATATTGACATACTTAAGACAAACTTCTACAATCAGGAATGAATACTAACGGAAAAATTTTTGCTTTTATGAATATTACAACAGACAATAATGGATTCTATAAAAAAGAATATTTGTTTTGAAAAAAAACAGTAGGCAGAAATTAGAGAATTAGGAAAACAGTTCATTGTTGTATGTTTTAGAAACGTCTGAAACAGAAGTCTGAGAGGACAATTATTATAACAAGGCAAGCGAAACGTCTAGGAAGGATGTCAACAACAGTTGATCAAACACAGACAGCTTGTCTCTGTTTAATATGTATTTGTTTTCACACGCATACATGCACACACACACACACACACACACACACACACACACAC